>NW_017306292.1:3520469-3537207 GCF_000935625.1 Nanorana parkeri | reverse complement strand
GGAGAGCAGGTGGCGTTTTGTTTTGCGGCGTGGAGCAGGGAACAGGGGCAGCATATTATCTTATGTGTGCTGGGGTCTAGAACAGGTAGAGCATATCATTGTGTGTGGGGGCGGGGAACAGGGGGAGCATATTATTTTGTGGGGAGAGGAACAGGGGGAGCATAATATTTTGTTGGGGGGGCGGAATGGGGGGAGCATATTCACACCTGTAGGTTTAGGTGTGATTAGGGATTCCTGCTTCAGGAACTTGCGCCTGCACACCGCATGTAATGGTATGTGATATGATTATATGCGGTTAGGAATCATTCTTCCTGGACTCACCAATCATGCATCCAGGGATAATGATTGATTCCTAACCACATGTAATCATAACACATACCATGCGGTGTGCAGGCATTTACATGTAGCGGCTGTCACCTGATCATTAACTTGAATTGTTGACAGTTGCCGCATGTAAACACCACATTAGGTATTCCTGTTGCAGGAAAACACAAGTTCCTGATTCAGGAATCTCTAATCGCATCTAAACTTACAGGTTTGAATGGGGGTTGTGCATATTTCCGTTTGTGTGAATTTCTATGTGAGTGTAACTCTGTGTGTGAAGTATGAAATTTGTCAAGTGGACCCCATGAGGAAAACAAATTTGTCCATTGGCCCCGAGTGAATTGAGTTTGAGACCCCTGGACTAGACGCTATATCATCGAGTATTACAGCCAGGAGCTGAAGACCCAGGTTGGTTTAAAGGTCCTCTATCTGTGAAAGCTGCAAATACTCTGTCAATAAGAAGTTAGTAGAGCATCAAAACATTGGTTTTCAGGTTGTTAACAGTAGGGATGTCCCGATACCGATGCTAGCATCGGAATCGGGCCGGATACAGGGCATTTTAACAAGTACTTGTACTTGTCAAAATGCCCCTATGCCTAGCGCCGAAGCTTGTGCGTTGTATATGTAGTACATATATACAGCACACACCTCCACTACACTCCAGCAATAGAGTTACAATTCTCCACTGCTAACATCAATAGGTTAAACCATGATCCATACTACAGAACATGCAGTTGTAGTATGGATCATTTAAAGTCACCTGTCCCTTTAAGAAAAAGTATCGGTAATTGGTATCGGCAAGTACATGAGGGGATGTACTTGTACTTGTACTTGGGCCTGTAAAAGTGGCATCGGGACATCCCTAGTTAACAGTATTTTATTTATTTTTGTATTATTTTAAAAAAATACTTTATCACCTTTGTATGCCAGTGCTGCTGATTTCATCCAGCTTCTTTCATCATCTTCCTGTCTACATGCACTCCCTCCAGTAGCAGCTGCACATTATTGCTCGGGACCACTTTTCTAAAAGTGTCAATGGTGGACCATGCCTGTGCAATGTGTCGGAATGGCCACTTGCAGTCTGCACCAGGGGAACATGTGGCAAGCACAAATGGGAGACAGCTTTCACCCTATAACAATAAGTGTCTGAACAAGGACCTTCATGGCAGGATCACCAAGAACTATTTTAATAAGAGCTTCAGATTGAAAAAAAAATGGAAATTACTTTTGAATTACATTTCCATGTTAAAGCTTATTTGAGATTTAAGGATCGGGTTTAGATATATTTTAAGAACCTGTCACCATGCCAATACATTTAAATAGCTGCGTGAGTGACAGCTGGCTCTGCCTATCTAGAGGCAGAGCCAGCTGTACCCGCCCCCTCCCCCGTCCGTCCTGCCAGTCAGCGCTGGAGGATCGGAGCGGGGAGGGAGGAATCCAGTCCCTCCCTGTCACGGCTCCCTGCCGTGACAGGATCGAGAAGTGAGCTAACACCGGTATGTGTTCGCTCACTTCCCGATCTACTGAGCTGACCTGTGACAGTTTCATGGTCTGAAAGTCATGGATATAATGAACTCGGGTAGATAGCGCAATCCAGTTGCTCCCTCGAGCCAGCAGTGGAGCTGAGTGGTCTTTGTATTCCGTCCTGAAACCAGGTGGAACTGTGGATGGGAGCTACTACAGAGAACCCACTGAGAATAGTGAACCAAATGAGAACAGAGAACCCACTGATCCTTCCTGTGTGGCGCTAAGCTGCAACACCTTAGCTCAGGGCTGTGGAACTCTTTTGGGTAAAGCATGGTTGCCCAGCTCATTTATATCAATTCATTGTTGCACTTGGATATTTGTGTCTCCTTTTGTGCTGTACAGATGCTAAGTGATTTCTCTATCCTGTGGGCACATTAACCAGTAAGACCAGTCCATTTCCTTTGAATTTACCCCTACGATTACCATTATACTTAGTAGCGCAAGTCTGTGTGATCATTTTGTTTCATAATGATTCTAATTATAGTCAGAGATGTTGGTGTAACTCATTAGTGCCCTTTTTATAATTGTATACACACACACTTGTAAACCTTTTGGTTCATCTCTTCCTGGTCTTGCTACTGAAAGTGACAGACTGTAACACAAACATGGAGGAAAGAATGGAAGCTACATAGAAAGATTGCAGTCTGTGGAGAGAAATGCATCATACTGCAGAACAATTCTCTGGAAACAGATGACATGCATGCAGTTCATTTTTAGTCTAACTCACTCAGAGAGCTTCAACAAATGAACATGAACATCACAAGTATAATGTGATATACAGTATAAAAGATAATAGGAAAGCTGTTTACAGATTTTGCCAGAGTCTCTACCTATTCGCATATAGCATACTCATTGTCCCATAAATTCATAAGGTAAAACCCTTTTAGATCACTTGTTAAGTGTCAGGTTCATTTTACAAACACTACTGACTAGAAGTCTAAATTTTGGCATTTTTGTTCAAGCAGTGAGCAGAATCAACAGAAATAAGAATAATTTATCAAATACTGAGGCCTGAGGTGCTGCAGAGTATTTATGATGTACATATTTCTTAAGACAATTAATAAAATAACAGGAAAATGTCAGTTTTTCACACTTTACATTTTTCTATGAGCTTTGTTCATGTAGCTCTAGGTGGTGCTGTGGGCTTCTACAAGTAATAACATTGCATTTTCCAACCTGTCAAGTTTTTACAATTCTAATCTACAAAGTTACCTTATTACAGAAAGGTCAAACACAGAGTACAGTCATACCCAGTTGTGCTGCCTTTATTTCCAAGATTTAAAAAAAGTAGTTTTATTCAGCCAAACTAAGCGTAAAAATAGTTTTACTAAATCGCAGTGGACTAATACTTTCTTGGACATACGTAATATTTTATGTGCTGGTTCTGCAGTCTACAAAACCCATGTACACAAAGCTACACAACCCAAATTGCATCTACATGTCATCCGAATAAGACAGTTATTCCTTGGTTAAAGATAGACAGGAAGATGTGCACAAACCATTGCTGTATGCCTCAGTAACAACTGTGCATCCAGAACTTCTGATTTACACAGGGGCAACTAAACTCAGGAGTTAAATCTTAAAAATCCATTACTGTAGGTACCTCAACTATTAGCACATATGTAGCTTATTTGTGCATCAATCAGCTGTAGATCCTCAAATCGTCTGAATTTGTGCTGCCACTATCCTTCCTTCTGCAGCGTGGCTACTTTGTTCCTTATGTTCCCTATGTGTGTTGTCTCCAAGCTCGCTCCCATGATCGACTACAATCTCATCTTTAGGTTACTAATTTGTATTGAGATTGTAGTCCATCACTGGAGCAAGCTTGGAGCCGTGGCTACTTTACAACACACACAGGGACCATGGGGAACAAAAGTAGGCACCCTCTAGAAGGAAGGACAGTGCCAGCATTAATTCAGAGATGATTTGAGGATCTACAGCTGTGTGATACACACAAGATACATTTTTGTTAATAACTAAGGTATTTGAATGCATTTTTAACATTTAACTCGAGAAATTAGTGTCACTTTAGGCCTTTTTGTGTTCGAAGTGAACTCAAATAAATTCTCCACTCAGATTGTTTTCTATGTCGTTGTGTTTAGTTGATTGCTGATGGTATTACTCTTTCTTTTACTCATTTTATGAACTTTGCTCCATAGAGTGCCAATGTTTTATAGCATACAGTGACCTTTATGTACCCTGTTTAGTGTGTAATATTTTATGTATTTAATTATTATTGCTTGGAATTTATCTTGGTTCCAATCTAGAACACCAGCTGTTCAGTAGAAGCCAGCTTATCTTGATGTCTTGATGTCTGAACACCTACACAATGTAGCCCAGCAGAGGCGGCTCTAGAGTTTGCGAGGCCTTAGGCGAAACCTAAACATGAGGCCCCAGTCAGGCCTGTGGGGTCTTACCAGGGCTCTGTGGGGTTTAACCAGGCTGGTTAGACCCCTCAGTGCTCTGGTGAGACCCCAAAGAGCCCTGGTTAAACAGGGGCTCTGTGGGGGTATCAGCAGGGCTCTCACCAGTCTTTGTGAAACCCCACAGATCCGTGGGGAGACCCTCAATGCCCTGATTTAATCAGGGCTCTGTGGGGTCTCACTAGGGCTCTGTGGGGTCTCACTAGGGCTCTGTGGGGTCTCGCCAGGGCTCTGTGGGGTCTAACCAGCTTGGTTAGACCCCACAGAGCCCTGGTGAAATTCCAAAGAGCCCACCAGGGTAGGGTCCCAACATGGTTCTGTGGGGTTAAACCAGGGCTAGTGAAACCCCACAGAGCCCTGGTGAGACCCAAAAGTGCCCTGGTGAAACCCCACACAGGCCCGGTTAAGCCAGAGCTCTGTAGGGTCTCACCAGCACCAGGGCTCTGTAGGGTCTCATCACCAGCCTGGTTAGACCCCTCAGAGCTCTGGTGAGACCCCAAAGAGCCCTAGTGAGACCTCAAGAAGCACTGGTAAAACCAGTGCTCCACAGGGTCTCACCAGGACTCTGTAGGGTCCCACCAGCACCAGGGCTCTGTAAAGCAGTCTAGGGTCTCATCAGGGCTCTGTGGAGCCTCACCAAGGTTCTAGGGAGTCTAACCAGCCTTGTTAGACCCACAGAGGCCCGGGCAGACCCCACAGAGCTCTGGTGAGACCACACAGAGCCCTAGTTAAACCTGTAGGTTCTCACCTGGGCTGTGTATGGCCTCACCAGCACCAGGGCTATGTGGGATCTCACCAGCCTGGTTAGACCCCACAGAGCCCCGTGAGACCCCAAAGAGCCCTGATTAAATCAGGGCTCTGCAGGGTCTCATCAGAGATCTGTAGAGTTTTGCCAGGGCTCTGTAGGGTCTCGGCAGGGCTATATAGGCTCTCGCCACCCTGGTTAGACCCCTGGTGAGATCCCACAGTGCCCTGGTTAAACTCCGGCACTGTGGGGTCTCACCAGGGCTGTGTCTGGTCTCACCAGGGCGAGATGGGGTCTCACCAGCACTAGGGCTCTTTGGGGTCTCACCAGGGCTATGTGGGGTCTCACCAGCCTGGTTAGAACCCTTCAGGGCCTCACCAGGGTATCAGGGTCCTGTGGGGTCTCATCAGGGCCCCGTAGGGACTAACCAGCCTTGTTAGTCCCGCAGAGCCCTGGTGAGACCCCTCAAAGCCCTTGTGAGACCCCTTTAGTGCCCTGATGAGACCCCACAGAGCCCTGGCTTAACCAGGGCTCTGTGGGGTCTCACCAGGGCGAGATAGGGTCTCACCGGTGCTCTGTGGGGTCTCACCTGCCTGGTTAGACCCCTTCAGGGCCCTGGTGAGACCCCTGGCTAAACCAGGGCTCTGTGGGGTCTCACCAGGGAGAGATGGCGTCTTACCAGCACCAGGGCCTCACCAGGGCTCTGTGGGGTCTCATCAGGGCTCTGTGGGGTCTCATCATGGCTCTGTGGGTCTCACCAGCCTGGTTAGACCCCTTCAGGGCCCTGGTGAGACCCCACATAGCCCTGGTGCTGGTGAAACCCTACACATCCCAGGTGACACCCTACTGGTTAAACCAGGGCACTGTGGGTTCTCACCAGGGCTCTGTCTGGTCTCACCAGGGCAAGATAGGGTCTCACCAGCACCAGGGCTCTGTAGTGTCTCACTGGTGTTCTGTGGGGTCTCAACAGCCTGGTTAGACCCCTTCAGGGCCCTGGTGAGTCCCCACAAAGCCCTGGTTAAACCAGGGCTCTGAGGGGGCCTCACCAGGGTAGCAGGGCCCTATGGGGTCTCATCAGGGCCCTGTGGGGTCTCATCAGGGCCCTGTGGGGGTCTAAACAGCCTTGTTAGTCCTGGTGAGACCCCTCAAAGCACTTGTGAGACCCCTTTAGCGCCCTGATGAGACCCCCTTAGTGCCCTGATGAGACCCCACAGAGCCCTGGTTTAACCAGAGCTCTGTGGGGTCTCACCAGGGTGAGATAGGGTCTCAACAGCACCAGGGCTCCATAGGGTCTCACCGGTGCTCTGTGGGGTCTCACCAGCCTGGTTAGACCCCTTCAGTGCCCTGGTGAGACGCCACAGACCAGGTATTTGTGGGGTCACACCAGGGCTCTGAGGGGTCCTCACCAGGGTAGCAGGGTTCTGTGGGGTCTCACCAGGGCTCTGAGGGGGCCTCACCAGGGTAGCAGGGTTCTGTGGGGTCTCACCAGGGTTCTGTGGGGTCTCACCAGCCTGGTTAGACCCCTTCAGGGCCCTGGTGAGACCCCCACAGACCAGGGATTTGTGGGGTCTCACCAGGGCTCTGAGGGGTCCTCACTAGGGTAGCAGGGTTCTGTGGGGTCTCACCAGGGCTCTGAGGGGGCCTCACCAGGGTAGCAGGGTTCTGTGGGGTCTCACCAGCCTGGTTAGACCCCTTCAGGGCCCTGGTGAGACCCCACAGACCAGGGATCTGTGGGGTCTCACGAGGGCTCTGAGGGGGCCTCACCAGGGTAGCAGGGTTCTGTGGGGTCTCATCAGGGCGAGATCCCAAAGAGCCCTGGTTAAACCAGGGTTCTCCACAGGGCTCTCACCTGCTTTCCACAAGGCTCTCCAGGCTGCCACTCCAGTACTGTGTGTGCTGTGCTGGCCATGTCTTGCGGGCGTCTCCATCAGCTTCTGCAGTTAAACTCCACCCTCCCACCCAGAAATCCTGGTGTAGTGGATGGGAGGGGTGAGGTCTCTTCTCATTGGCTGGTGGGCGGAGCTCCGTGCAGAAGACCGAGCCGATGGTCTGCACCAGCGATCGAGGTAACGGATGAGCTCTCAGCCCTGTCACTGTCAAACAGAGTCTCAGTTTGACAGCTACGGGGATGAGAGCTCACAACGCTACCTGGCTGCTGCTCTGACAGGGCAAACTAGGCGGCTGCGAGGCCCTCGGGAGCACGAGGCCTAAGGCGACCGCCTAATTTGCCTAATTAAAGAGCCGCCTCTGTAGCCCAGTATTGCATAAGTAGTAGAATCCGGAGGGAGCCTTTCTACAATGATCCTTTCACAGCATAAAAAAGAGTTGCACATTCCTCGTTTAACTCTGGTTTCTCCCTGGAAAATCAGCATCCTTACCCCATGTGGCTCCCACTAGTTGGGTTTTATGATTTTTGTGTTTTATTACTCAAGTTGTTTGAAGTCTACAAGTCAGTTATATGATGTCATAATGTTCTCTTAACCTCTTCTTTGGCTGGGCAGCATTAGTACACTGTAAATGAAAGTCTGGCTGAGAGGATAGGGCCGAGACACTCACACAGTATGTTCTCAATTCTCCAGGCCGACTGGCACTAGATGAGGTGCTATAGGGGACAGCAAATAGTGTATCCAATATGAAAAAAATGGCTTTAGATAGAAGAACTAATGTAGGTGTTGCTTTAAAGTGACCTACAATTAAAATTCACATAAATAATGAGGGCACTTTACCAAATCACAATATTTGGAGTAAAACCTAAACTCTTTATTTCCATAGACAACAGATAACTCTCTCATGGTCCAGCCAACACAGCACGTCAAACAGATTCAGAGAGGGGAATGTACAACAAAGAGGGACCTAAAAACTATGTTCAAAGCTGGAAGGCTTTAACTAAAAGTTATATAATCTTTAACTGTAAATTTAGGGCTACAGCTTAGCCTTAAAGTCTGCAATACCCGAGGACGTGACCAGAACATATTGAAACACTTTTCAACAGTTGTCAATGCCAGTTAAAGTTTATTCTCTAGCTTTCACTCTTTGTGTTGTTATCCACAAATCATGCAGACCAGTCAAACAAATCAATCCTCTGAGACGGTCTCAAGTACGCTTGCGATCTCCTACTGCCAACAAAACTAAGTGAGCATGTTGCTGTATTTTAAATCAAACTGTACTTGGTAACAGACTATTGATAATACATGACTGAATTTGTGCCTTCCCAGTTGTCTCTAGACACATAAAGCCATTTTCCAATAATCTCCTCTCCTATTAGGATGTAAGGTTTACAGTCACAGAAGTTTTATCATTTCTCATAATCAAGCTTAGTAGCATCAACAACTTGGTAAGCGAGTAAATGTGTAAAAATATATCAAAATGCTATCTGAAACAAAAAGGGAATTCATACACTGGACACTACAGTATACTTGTAGTATCATAGACATAATATCATAGACAGTTATCAGAATACAGTCATTTTGATTATTGTTGTCTCTTGAAAAGACATTGGGGTTGATCTACTAAAGGAGGTGTGGCTTCTCATTTTAGAATATACATTATGTATTCTCATGTTGCAAAGTGAATGAACCTCTGTTTATCTTTTACTTAATAATTATGCGCCTGGAAAAATAGGATTTTTGCTAAAAAATGATTGGTCAAAGTGAACACAGTTTCATCTAATATACTGAACCAAGTGAAGTTTAGGTTCAAGTTGGGGTATGACAACAGTTAAAGACTTCTTGAGGTTATTGTCTTGCTTTATAACCAAGCATTTATTAAGCATTAGATGACACACTGGTAACCCAATCCTGTGTATGGTTTACGGCAAATAGCTAAGTGTTCTTTAACTTAAACAAAACTACAATATATTCCCATCTTTTGTGTATGTAAAATTCAAGCCCGATAATATGTTTTTATATCCCCTTCTAGATTTTGGAACTCCGAATGCCTGATTTTCAGCATTGCGATGACATAAAGATTTATTGGCCATTCATCCAGTCAATATTGATCCAAAAGATGCAAAGATTTTACAAGATTTGCCCATCATTTTCTGCTAACATTCACACTATTTCATGTGTGGGTAACTGATGAACAAATGATGCATAATCCAATGTTGCTGAGGTAGATGTAATTCTAAAATCTAAAGTAGAGTAGAGGTTATTTTCTTATATCTGGTTGAATCTTTGTGTAAATCTTGTTAAAAAAGGGAATCTTTCCACTCATCTGCCTCAATTGCTGTCTATAATGCTGAAACTATGTATGAAACAGAGATCTAACGCCATAGAAAGTGACAGTCTGTAGAATGTAAATTTCTTCTAAAAATGTACAAATTGCTTGCCCCCCCTTCATCCCACTTCCCAGAGCTAATCAGACCAGCCCCCCTGCCAGAGCACTGATACCTGATTCTGTTGAGCACCAGGCTCTTTGACACCCTTGACATTTGGCAGGGGGTGCTTATGTGCTACCTACCTGTTCCCTTCATGAGGGCAACTAGGTGGTTGCTCTATACCTAGTGAAGTAGTTTTAGGGGTTGCTCAGACCTACCAGTTCACTGTACATAAGCATTCAAAACTCTTTTAGCTGGATTTTGGCTGTACAAAATGTGTGTTTAATATTAAAATATACTTCTGTTAGTTGTTCAGGTATAGGAAGAGATTGTTAATATGTTTAAATTTGGCACTATTAATATGGAAACAACACTTGACGTCACCAATAAGTCTACTGCGTTCTAAATGTATACAATTTATACAGTGTATTTTTCTTCTTTTATGACATGCTTTTGGTAAGCATTAAAAAAAGGTTAGGAAAAGTGCCAGTCTATGCTCAAGAGCTTTCATCCATATTCATGTGCACTAACCAAGCTGCTGTACAGAGCTCTGGGATTGTAATGCTCGGCTGATTTACATTCCTTATAAATTCCTAGCAGAGAGCACACATTTTATACAGAAGGGTTTTGCTGAGGAATTAATTATATATGTACGTGTCTGTAGATGTATGTGCAGATGCAAGAAAAGGTTTGTGAACCCTTTGGAATTATCTGGATTTCAGCATGAATGGCTCCTAAATGCAGTCTGATTATCAATAAGTCAAAAATAATAGACAAGCACAATCTGCTTAAACCAACAACACACAAACACATGCTCTATTTTATTCCTTTACTGAACAGACTGCAAAATCTTGCAAAACCTTGCATTTAGCAACTACTAGAAGTTCCTTTAAAGTGTAAGTATATTTAAAACTTTGTTTGTTTTCAATAGAGTAGGAAAGGGTTACAATCAATATCAGAGTATTTTCTGCTGTCTGTGTCCCCCTGAACAGCTCTCTTTAAAGTCCCTTCACAGCATCTCAATTGTGCTGCAGATGGGACTCTAACCTGGCCATTCCAAAGTGTAATTGTAGTCATTATTTTGTTGGTTTACTTTGTATATCAAGTTATTGTGTTTTTGCAACAACATTATGCTTTGGTGACTGACCTCTATCCTTAATTCTCCTGTAAAATTTTATAAAATGTTTACAAACCTGTTTCAAGCACTTGCCGTCCGCCCGTTGTAAAAAAACGGATGGACGGCACTGCAGCATTGGCGGGTTGCCGTCTCAAGACGGCATTTTTTTTCCTGCTCGCGCGCGGCCCCTAGCGGTTACGCACGGGCAGAAAAGACCCGACCAATGCAAACACCCGTTACCGGGTGTTTCACATATAGACGATCGGCGGCTCCATAGCCTGCCGATCGTTCCCCCCCCCCGACCCCTCACCTTGAATCCCGGGATCCGCTGCCCCATCTGCGGCCCGGGACCAGCTCGGAGGGTGTCAGGAGGAAGAGGACGAGAGATCAGCTCCTTGCTGATCTCCGTCCGGGCTGTGAATGCAGAAGTGATGTGTATTACATCACTTCCGCATTCACCTGTCAGTCATCTGGCTGCTATAGCCAGAGAAAAGAAGCTGATGAAGCAGATTTCTGTCTTTTATATTTTACCAAAACATTGGGTAATAATAAATGTTTTATCATTTAATATAGGGGAAACAGTTTTTAAAAAAAAATTTCGGTCATTTTTCCTTAATATAGTAAAAAATAAAAACCCCAGTGGTGAATAAATACCACCAAAAGAAAGCTCTATCTGTCCCCAAAAAGGGTATAAAATTAATTTCAGTACAGCGTTGCATGACAGAATAAATCTCAGTCAAAGTACCGCAGCGCTGAATACTGAAAAATGGCCTGGATGGGAAGGGTGTAAAAAGATCTCTAATGCGCCTCTTTTGGGATGATGTCCTAATTATGGTAGTCATTCAAGAACACAAATTTACATCTGTTTAAGATGCCCAGTTGTTGATTTACCCATGTGTTGCAGGTCAGTGTCTTGTCATATAACTCAGCTTCTGCTTAGCATCTAGTGACAGACTGGTACCCTGAAATTTTAGGGTCCAATTTTGATTTCATTGTTTCATCTACAATTATCTTTATGAGCAATAATAAGATTGAGCCACCATGGTGTCATTACTCAGTAATCTCAAATTAACACCAATGCAATTTCAGGAAAGCAGCAACACTTTCTCCCAATCAAATGGAACTTGGCCAGAGCAACACTACGTCTGCCAGGATGAAGGCAACATATGGCCAAAGGACTTTTATAATCAATCTAACTCTAGGATGTCCAAATGTAGGTTGTAGCCAATAAAATACTTCACAAAGCAAACCAAGCAAAAGATTGAGGCATCTTCCACCAACTCTACTTTTCATTTACAATTAAATGATGTTACTACTGTAGCCTATATATAGTTATATGCATGTGCTACTATAGAGATGTGAATTCTAACTGTGAAGAGTTAATTGCCTCTGTGTGTGAAGAGGGGTGGAGAACTGTGGGGATTGTAGTACAGAGTTGATATGGTTACCTGAGTGAAAAGACGCTGAGAACTACATCTCCCAGGGTGCTGTGCAAGAGGAGACAGGAGGACTATGGGTTGCAGCTACTGAGCGCGGGCAGTCTGGGACTGGGATCTGACATGTTCGGATCGATGTTACACAGTGTGCGTTAAGACTGCTTGTAATAGAGGTGTGTGGTCGTCTCTGACATAGGGACACCCAGGCTCTGTACTGCGGTACTGTAGAGACCGATGTCCATTTGCTGAACTGAAGAGACGGTGACCGAGCGCCTGGATTGAGGCCCAATGGCAGGGCAGCGGCGGGGATATCGCGGCCTGGACGTGCGGCCGATACAGCCACTGGAGTGGCCCGGTCAGCCCAGCTGGGGGTGCGGAAGTGAACGGAGCCAGTGGTGATCGTATCTGAGACCCTGATGACCCTAGACGAGTGGTGATGCGTTCCTGATGACCTTAGACGAGTGGGGAAGTATTCCAGGAGGCCATATATGACTTCTTCCTTCTCTTAAGTGTTGTTCTGCCGGAAGAAAGAATTCCATCTGCTGTTGAAAGACATCTCCTTTCCAAGATAACTCGGGGAGTGGTGAGAGGCCTCTGGGCCAATGTGACAATGTACCTTTATGCATCTGCTACACCCAACGTTGGCTAGCCTAGGACATTACTACTGGCCAGTAGTCTAAAGGGGGTGTGACACTTCCTAGGGGAGATATTATTGCTGAACTTCTCTGTCTCAAGACTTATCATCGGTTTCCGTATAGGCAAATAATAGCCACGGTTACTGACTGTCAGAGTGCCTTAGCAGTCATTTATTGCATTGTATGTAACTTGTTAACTATTAATAGTATTACTCTGCATGGGTCAGTCATTAAATTCTTTACAAAACTCATTTAAGGTGTGTTGATGTGCGGTGGATCCACCATTGGACGGTACATTGGTGCAGGGGGACAGAAAGACCCGTTATAACCAGCGGCTCCTGCGGGGGTAGTGCTACACTACATTTAGAGGTTGATTTACTAAAGGTAAATAGACTGCTCACTTTGCAAGCGAAATTGCACTTTGCAAGACAATTTTCCCTTAGCCTAGTAAATGAGGTGAAGCTCTACTGACTTCCATCATCTAATCTTGTGCAAACAAAAATGCTTTCTTTTACATTTTTCATTGCTCATGATTGGGTATTGTTTGCAAGTTAATTTTGACCCCTTGCACTAAGATAAGGAAAAACTCCCTTGCACAGAGAACAGCCTGTTTGCCTTTAGTAAATTAACCCCTTAGTATATTGTTTCTAACAGGTATGTAACAAAGGTATGTGGGGAAAACAATTGGAGCAGTGTTTTAACATCCTACTTCACAACATATCCAAGCTGATCAGCTGGATCATATGAAAGAGCAGGAGCGCTCTCTCTTGCTTCTCTTTATTGATTACCTGGGGCTCAGTGCAAATCCAGTTGGCCTGATTTTGTCCAAGCCTGCTCAAAACTGTGGTTGATACCCCCCCTCTGGGTCCAATCAGTGGTGGCAGTGGCACGCACCTTTATAACGTTTGGATGCAATGATGGAGAATGCGTCCACTACAACTGATTGGGCTGGGGGGGTAGTTGGTCACAGTTTTGAGAAGGCTTGGGCAAACTCAGGCCAGCTGGGTTTGCACCAAGCCCCAGCTCATCACTACTGCTCATCAGTATTTGATAATTGATTAAGTGGCGAGGCCGACACGGACACAGGTGTGTTCCACTGACTCCCAACTAACAGGGTGCAGGGTGGGCACAGAAAACAATTAATTTTGGGTGTTTAGTCAATGTGTGCAGTAACAGCCCTCCTAAAACAAAGATAAGATTGTTTAAATTGATCTTTCTTTCTTTTGTAGAAACCAGAGAGTTAAACCACCCAATGAAGTCTTCTGTCTCTCAAGAATATTTATTGGTTAAAGTGTTATTAAACCCTCTATGTAAAAAAAATTACTCAGGAGTATACTCTTACACTTATTTCTTTCCATGTTTGACTTTTCTTTGACACCTTGCACCTATTTTTCATTTCCTTTGGAAATGTAACCTTGGTTGGTAGGATGGCTCCATATCTGCCTTCAAGGAGACGCTAAAGCCACCCTTACAAGTATGCTCCTGCTTGGGACTACAGCCTGGCATATCAATGCTCCATGCACCTACACACACAGGCAGCTTACTAACCAGGAATGCATACCACTCCCCAGCTTCTTAATTATCGACAGATATCATCTTCCAAAACAGCGCTGCACGCTGTTAATAGAATTGCTATGCATTATATATGGCAGCATTATATGTAGTAAAAATGGTCAAGTCGCATGGTGAATTTATTGTTTTTAGGCTGCTTTGTGTATGCAATAAGATCAATCATTTGACATTTCTGTAACATCCAGTGTTCTCTCTTTCCATCCAGAAGTTCAGGGAAGCGGTGCTGAGTGAGAAAGAGTGAGGGGTTTAATATGAAAGCATTGGAGTGATTAATTATGTAGTTTGCAAAAAAAAAAACTTTACTCTGTAGGGTTACAGTGCATGGTGGATTTAAATCCTTGGTTGAAAAAAAGAGCTGAGTTTAGTATTACTTTAAATTCCCATGTCTGCACACCCGTTTAAGCCATCGTGAGGTTGATGTTGTTGGAATTTTAATTCATTTCATATCTTGGAGACCATAACAGCGAGAGTTAGAACACCCCAAGGTATGTTGGAATGGGCCCATGAACTATGACAGGACAATCTCATAACCGGTGTCCCCAGGAAATAGAGGATGTCTGCTAGTCATTCAGTCCATCAAGCTATATCTAAACCTGAAATATTACTTTTGGATAGACTGATGCTTTAATAGAAAATTTAATTTAATCAAACTGAATTAGAGGTAAACTAGAAAATAAAATTCAACTGAAAATGAGGGCAATCAAAAAGCAGACTGGGGTAAGTCTTATCTGGTGTGTGCAAAACATTCTCATTGCTGCAGGTGATATCTGTAGCTGTAGTCATGACAAGCAATGAAGTGGAAGGATTTGCTCGGGGGAAAAGCACTTTGTGCTACTACAGGGATTGGTTTGCAATGATAAATACACAGGTATTTGTGCTAGAACCAGTAAGTCTCCTCTATCTTATTAAAAATGCATTCAAAGCTTATGGAGTGGATGTCTCTGTACATAGGGATGTCCATAATACTATCAGCAGATTGTTTTATTTTGGAGCACTGCTTTTGGCTTCAATAATATGACACATTATAACTAAGCACCAAATGTTTGCTGCATAACATTTTCAGTGTTACAGTATTTTACTTTTTATATAGCATCGACATTTCACACAGAGCTTTACATACTGCACAGTCCCTGCCCTCAGGGAACTTACATTCCAAGTCCCCGAACTCACATGCATACACACATATACTAGGGCCACTTTAGGAGTCAATTAAACTACCAGCATGTCTTTGAAGTGTGGGAGGAATCCAGAGTACCCAGAGGAAATACACACAAGCACAGGGAGAACATTCAAACTCCATGCAACTTGTGTCCTGACTGGCACTCAAACTGGGGATACGCAGTGCAAAGCAAGTGCTAACCACTAAGCCACTGTAAGGATTGCCGTGATAGTATGCATAGCAATGATAGTAGAATATTTACACTGTGATAGTAAAAAATGTTGGGCTAAGGGATTAATTCAGCTAATCTAGGCTCATACTTTAGTTTCTTAATTTACTGGTTTGGTTGACTACAGAATTGATGTTCACAAAAGTGATGTTCTGTAGTTCTAACACACTTCCTGTGCTAGGATGGCAAAGCTGCTCCTCCATAGATAAAGTCACCCAAGGACATGAAGCTGGCAGCATCAGAAGGTAAAAACAAATGAAAGGAAAACTAATGCAGTCACCATCTTAGGACTGGTAAGCTGCAATATCTTTTTTTTTTTTCTTGGGTTTAGAGAAGAGCTAAAAGAGTATTCATTTGGAACTTAATGGCAGACGTTCACAAAGAATGTGAGGTCCAGTCACATTATCTTGTTCTGGCTTTCTGTAGTAAGCAAAATAAAACCATTCTTCTATTCAGTCTTCACTAGTCTGTGGTGTTGGCCATGTAGTAAATATACATGATATCACAAAACCCATTACAGTACATTTATGGCAAATATGTAGCTTGTATATATCCAATAAGAGAGGAATAAGTATTTTTTGTGTTGTGCTTTGTGTATTTTATTGTGTATTTTATTTTAGTTTTCTACCAGTTTCAGCTCTGCAAATTCCCATGTTTGCTTATGAGAATGTGATTTATTATACATACAGCTGAGGCCTGACATTTTAGGATCCTCGCATTTGAGATGCTGTCCCTGAAGCATAACCATCATAAAATTCCAATGTGCAATTCCAGTGTCCAAATATGCATTGCTGTATGTTTGCTACATCTGCAGAATAAATAAATGAGTTAGTAGTTCATAAAGAATTAACCTGGTGTTTTTAAATCATGGATTTATTGTTTTATATTTGGTATCTAATCAATCTGTTGTAAATCGCTTTTGTTATTTTTGGAGCTGTAGTTCTTGTTCTAAAATTGTGGAGAAGAGACAAATTATTGTGGGGCCTGGTAGAAATTAGCATTGGGTAAGATAAGCATTGGTTTGATACCTTAGATGACAGTTTAATGCAGGGACCACTAAATAATGGATCGCGGTCCAGACATGAGTGACGGTTCTGTCTGGACTGCGATCATGCACCTGACAGGCTGATAGGCTGTATGGACTGCAGGTGATTTCCTCTTATTGACTGCTCCCACATGTGACTCTGTCCAGGTCTGGCAATTAGCTGCTCAGACACCAAGCACTGCATTGTAGGAAATGAAATAAGAAGTACCAT
>NW_017306292.1:3488135-3520457 GCF_000935625.1 Nanorana parkeri | reverse complement strand
TGGGGGGGGGGGGGAGAGGTGTTGTTGTCTATTTGTGGGTCACAAAACGCTTTGCTTCCTCTCTTCCCCCGACTATTTTGGTGCTAGTTGGTGCAGTCTTTAGTTAGTTTTATTTTTCCAAGCAGAGACAGATTATAGGAAACTCATTGCTTCTTAAACTTTAAAAGACTGGAAAAACATAGTTTTGTACTGCACTTATATAAAGTGCACTTATATAAAAAAAATATGTTGGATCCAACTTTTGTTTCTTATTGAAGAGTTAAGCTGGCGGTGACAGCAAAATGGGCAAAGTGGCCATACTGTCCACAAAATATGGTGATCTAGAATTGTGTGCTATTACATATGTCGGCAATGGAAATAGACTGGAATGGGGTTATTCACTAAGCTGCCGAAGGCAGCCGAGTAAATAACCGAGCTGAAGTGAACTGAGCCGAACAGCGTTCGGTTATTCACTTCGGCTCTGTATGGCTGATGTGCATCGGCTGGCTTTGTTCAGCCAAACATGCACAGCATGTCCGGCTAAGCCGAAGTGCAGAAGCCGTTTGACTCAGCCAATCCAACGTCTGGATCGGCTGAGCCGAATCCCTGTCAGTTCACTCGCTGCCATTCACCCCTATTCTCATAGGGGCCCAAAAGGCAGTAAGTGAATAGCCGAATGCAGCCGGGCAGAATAAAATAAATGTGAAGAAAAAAAAAAGAAAACCAATATTTAAATAAATGTAAAAAAATGAGAAATACTCTCACTCTGGTCCATATGAATCCTGATTTCCCTCCAGGCCTCCACCCCTCATTCTTGCATTCTTGGTCCCCCGAAGCTACCCCGACCGCGAAAATGTTCTTTGATAGCCAAGGGGAGTTTCGGTCTTTGGCTAACTTAAACTCGGATACTCCTACCGAATCGTTACCATTATAGACATATATGCAACTTCGCCACTTCCTCAATGATAGGCAAATTAAGCAACACTTTACACGCCCTCTTAACGCCCTTGAACAGCTCTGCACGTCCCCTGGCAGGATCACACATACAGTATCGGAGACCTACTCCTTACTGTTGGGCTCCTCTACACTGTCACCCACGCCCTCTACTAAGTCATGGGAAGCAGACCTATCTACCAATCTCACCCCACAAGACTGGGAGAGGATGGATGTACTCTTGCTGAAAGGCTCAATGAATGTACAGATCCAGGAAACCAATTACAAATTAAGGTCGAGATGGTACAAAACCCCCGAGCTACTACACCGCATTTTCCCTAACACGCCTAACACCTGCTGGCGCTGTTCACAGGACGTTGGCACGCTCCTCCACATTTGGTGGTCGTGCCCCCTGATCACACCCTTTTGGTCAGAAATACTCTCGCACATAAGGACTATAACAAGTGTCACACTAGAATTCAAGGCAATCTCTCTCCTACTATTCCACTTCGACGCCTCCCACCACATTACCAAGAAATCTCTGGTAATACATCTATTGAATGCAGCCAAAACCGTGATCCCCAGACATTGGAAGTCGGCAGACCCACCGACAATCAGAGAACGGCTAGCACGGGTTGACACTGTGGCAAACATGGAAGAACTAATTGCTTACGACAGAGACACCACACCTCAATACCTGAAAACTTGGACAGGCTGGCATCTATTCAAGGGCACGGACTCATACGTTACCCTTATTCAGTAATAAGCGGTTCTTTCACTTCTGAGGACCTAACACGCTTTCAATGCCCACTCCTGTGACCCCCTACACGTCTGCCCGCCTCTAACACACATTCTCGCCACTTCTGGGTATACAGGAGGCGGGCGGGAACGAAGGTAAGAAGGTCTCCCTCTTTCCCCTTCTCTCTTCAACTACAGACTAACCCTCCATGACCCTCCGTCTTTGCTTATATGGTAACCCACGAATTGGTGATCTTCACACTAAAACATCAAGGGTCATTTGTAGTTAGGATTAAATATGAAAAGCAAAAAATCATGGGCAGCACAGTGGCATAGTGGTTAGTGCATGTTCTCCCTGTATTTGCATGTCTGGGTACTCTGGTTTCCTACCGCCCTCCAAAGACATGCTAGTAGCTTAATTGGTAGGTTAACTGGCTCCTGTCTAAATTGGCCCTGTATGTATGCAAGTGAGATAGGGACCTTAGATTGTAGGCTCCTTGAGGGCAGGGACTGATGTGAATGTGCAACAATGTAAAGCAATGCGTAAATTGTCAGCGCTATATAAATACCTGTAATAAAAATACATAATAAAAAACTGACAAAACTTTCCCTATTTGAATCATATGAAAGAGAGAATCCATGTATCTTGCAAGAGGTTCTATAGATTAAAAACAAGAAGGCAACCCTGTGTAGTTCACTTTATCAACTGAAAGTGTGGTACAAAGAACACTTATACATACACTTTAATCACTGGTAAAACAAATATTGCTGTACACATAAAAAAACTAATTAAAATCCATAAAGAACCTTTTCCTACCAATCCTATAACCACACATACCACACTTCAACTACAAGATTTTTCTCATAATTCCTCAAATCCCACATGGTATTTTACCTAATAATTATTAAGGAAATATTTCCAAAGTCAGCTACGGCCGTAAGGAATTCACTGATTATTGCGTAGCTATATACAGGTGAAACTCGAATAATTAGAATATCGTGCAAAGTTCATTTATTTCACTAATGCAACGTAAAAGTTGAAACTAATATATGAGATAGACTCATTACATGCAAAGCAAGATAGTTCAAGCCGTGATTTGTCATAATTGTGATGATTATGGCTTACAGCTCATGAAAACCCCAAGAACCCCAAATCCACAACCTCAAAAAAGTAGATTATTACATGCAATCAATAAAACAAGGATTGTACATAGAACAATATCGGACCTCTGAAAAGTACAAGCATGCATATCTACTCAGTACTTGGTTTGGGCCCCTTTTGCAGCACTTACTGCAATTACTTTTGCACGATATTCTAATTATTCGAGTTTCACCTGTATATTAACAGTGATGTAGCTGCCACGTAAGGAACTGTACATCCTGACATTAAAATTTGTGGGGAAACTTAGGGAACATCAATATGGGGGATTAAGGGTGGTGATAGGGAGAACCTCCCTGCAAAGCCTTATACTGCCTACTCTGAACTGCATTGGATGGGGGAATACTAAGCTGTCAAATTACACTGCCTGTCATGCTTTTACCTAGTTAGGCAGCAACAGCTGGCCCTCCAGATGGTTTGGGGCCTGTGAGCAGACACTGGTTAGAGACTGGCAGATGTGAATGAGAATAACGGACCTTATTGCAACAAAAAGTAAGTGGTTCATGGCAAATGTACAAATGTTAAAAAATATTGACACACAAGTGCAGATATATTGGGACACGCATTATAAAGCAATGTCATTATTGCTGTACCCGTAGCTCTGCTTGAAGACTCCCAAAACAGCATAGTCTGACATCAAAGGCTATGAGAAGTTCAACTCCGGCCAGACCTTTTATTACCTTTTTATTTGAGTGAGTAAGGATTAGAACCTCTGTCAGGTATACAATGCCACTCCCTATCCCCTCCTATCAAAACAAGAGGTGATGATAGATAGCTCCAATGTAGACACCAAAAAGAAACTAAAACACATTTTTAGTACAGTGAGAAAAGATTAGAACTTAAAACTTAAATAAATGTGGCTGGAGTTAGGTGTTAATCTGCCTGTTTGCATTTAGCAAATTGCCTGCCTATATTTGGTGTGTTCACTAAAAAAAGTCTGATGTATCAAAATGTAAGAACTGGAGTCAATTTCCTACAACCACTTATCAGACGTAGACTATCAGGGCAGTGAAGGGTGTCTCATTGGTAAATGAGGGCACAATTTGTACATTAGGTGCTAAGTAATTTAGGTATTGTATAGTTCAGGGCTCAGAATGTCCACTCGCCCCCTCGCAATTGGTGAGTGGAAATTGCGTTGGGACGAGTGGAAATTCGGGGGGGGGAAACTGCAGCAGCGGTGATCACTGTGTCGGTTCTCGCTCTTCTCCTTGGCCGCTGTCGCTACGGAGCGGCCAAGGAGAAGAATCAGTTTGGCTGTCTTCACTTACACCGGTGGCTTCTCCGGCCACCTGCAGCTTCCTCCGCCCTCGGCTGCCATAGGCTGGGAGGAAAACTGCAGAGATACTATTGGCAGGCTGGCAGGACAGTGCGGGAGAGGCAGGACAGGAGCCTGGCAAGACCAGAGGGAAGCTTCACCTCTAGATACATTGCTGGACGACCCCCCTCCCCCACCAGGAGAGGAAGAGGGCACCTGAGTCACATCAGCTATGTGCACTGTAAGTCCCTGTTATTTCTGCCTTACACCACTGACCTCTGCACTATGCTTTACATTACTGACCCCTGTACTGTGCGTTACATTACTGACCTCTGTACTGTGCATTACATCCTGACCTCTGTGCTGTGCATCATACTGCTGACATCTGTACTGTGCGTCACATTACTGAACACCCATGCTTAGCTTATAAATCTATGCTAATAATAACCATGCACAGTAATAGTTTGGACAATATGAACAATTGTTGGACCAAATATAGACAATTCTTGCAACAACCATGCCAGGGACTGACATAACAAATGAAATATCTAGCAGTATACACATTTTTTGTTTACAGCAATCTGGAATGAGGTCAGGTGGAGCACCAATGTTACACCATGTATTAACTCCCTCTTGAAAGTCAACATAAAACAACATTGGCTCAGAA
Organism: Nanorana parkeri; assembly: GCF_000935625.1. Classification (NCBI taxonomy): domain Eukaryota; kingdom Metazoa; phylum Chordata; class Amphibia; order Anura; family Dicroglossidae; genus Nanorana; species Nanorana parkeri. The sequence continues at coordinate 3,515,726 of NW_017306292.1, read as the reverse complement.
TGGCTCTGATGAGTTTGAAGCTACAATTCTGTAACTTCATTAAACTCCTGTTTTATACAGGTGAAAAGGGGGTTTCCTTGAAGTAATCTTTCGGTCACTTTCTTCTTAACTGGTTCAGTGCCCCAACCGAATCAACTTTTATCTTTTGGCTTAGAGGCCTTTTAAGAGAAACATCAAGGAAACAAGAGGTAGAACAGAAACAGTAAAGCTTTCTAAAAAGATCAAACGGCTGTACGCAGAGTGAGCATCAGTATTTTGATTATAGATCATAACACCACGCACAGATTTAAATGTCCTTGAAATTTCAACTGAAAAACAGCATGTTTCTAGCCGTGATGCTGTTACGCTATTTCCAGGTGAGAACAGGGGATTAAAATGTAGGTCTAACTCTTTCTTGCTGCTAATTCATGTACATATCTTCTTAATGTGAAAGGGCACACAGATCTTAGAACAGGACCAATGATTACTAGGATTCTGACCTGCCTCATTAAATCGGAAACAAGGACCTTTTTAACTTTTGCTGACTTTTTATATCATATTGATCCATCAAAGCCTCACTTTTTTGTGGTGCAGGAGGAAGGCGTGGCGGGCCATTGAAGTGAATGGCACCGTAGCCACACCCTCTGGTCGCAATGCGATTGGCCGCACTGGATGGCAAGGCACATTATGCCTGCGGTACGATCCAGTGCGATCAAAATAGTGCTTGTAGCATTTTGATCGCACTGGACCGGACCACAGGAATAATGATCAGGATCATGTGCAGGCGATCGCTTTGCGGCCAAAGGCGTGGCTACGGTGTCATTCACTTCAATGGCCCACCACACCCCCTCCTGTCCCACAAAAAAAGTGAGCCGGCCGCAATGTGAGGCAATGCGTTCTGGCCAGAATCGGGTCGGAACGCACTGCATCTGGTGTGAACGGGCCCTTAACTACCTCCCGGCCGGCCGTTGTGTATACACTGCCGGCTGGGAGCTTCTGGATGTAACTGGGTGTGTATACACGTCCTGTCACATCCAACCGCTCGGGCGCGCGCGAGCGGGCGATGCCCGTTACTATACAAGCGATCCGCCGGCTATAGAGCCGGCAGATCGCTTGTATGAGGTCCTGTGACGCGCGCCGGGAGCCCGGGACCAGCATACTGCCTCTGTCACAGGGGATCAGAGGGAGGTCGGTTCACGAGCTCCCTCCGGTCCCCTCTCCGCTGTCAGAATGCGGAAGTTGTGTATATTACATCACTTCCGCATTCTCGTATTACTCTCCAGCTTCAGATGCTGGAGAGAAGCTGATGAAGCAGATCTCTGCTTCATCAGCTTCTTCAGGGGGGTCCTAGGTGACATTAGGGGTCTTGGAGACCCCTGATGTCTCCATAAGGAGGACCTGTCACCTATTTTGCTATCACATAGAGGGGTTTCTCAGCCCCCTCTGTGATAGCAATAAAGTTAAGTAAAAAAAAATAGAGAAAAAATGTAAAGTTTCCTTCCCCCCCAATTTTTTAAAAGTTACACATAAAAAAGAATGTTTTTTTTTTTTTTTTAAAGTCCCCACCCCTACATACACGCATGTAAACATGCGTCAGGTGCGCATACCTGCGAAAACGACGATTGCGCCCATTACGCCGCACATGTTACATATTGCCGCGAATGTCGGAATGAGAGCAATAGTTCTAGGGCCATCAATCACTGATAACACTAAACTGATGAGCTGTAAAAGTGTTTAAAGCGTCGCCTATGGCCAATTTTGGGTAGTTTTTTGCGATTTCGTGAGTGCGCAATTTTTAAGCTTGACATGTTTGGTGTCTATTAAGCCGACGTGACCCCGTCTTTTATATTTTACCAAAAAAGTGAGTAATATTAGTTGTTTTATAACATAATGTTAAAATTCCTTATTATAGTAAAAAATAAAACCCCCAGTGGTGATTAAATACCACCATAAGAAAGCTCTATCTGTCCCCCAAAAAATGGTATACAATTTATTTCAGTACGGTATGTTATTTGTGTATTTCAGTACAATGTATCTTATTTGTGTACCACTCAGCTGACACTCTCCTTCCTTCTGGAGGGTGGCTACTTTTGTTCCCCATGGTCCCTGTGTTTGTTGTAAAGTAGACACCACTCCCGTGATAGACTATACCTTCAATACAATCATGGCAGTATCCCCCCACTTTTGCGATAATTCAAATCCATGAAATTAGAATAGGGTGTTCCAGATTAGATGCCAGTGATTAGAATCCCCCTAGTGAATATGTGGGTGGAACCTGTCTTAAATTAAACCTCAGATATCTAAAGTCGGGTGTACTCTTTGCTATTAACATGTGTGATGTTATCATGCTAAACTCAAAAAAGCTCTCTAAACCCCTTAGAAAAAAAAGACTTTGCATGCCTAAGATTCTGGGATGAGATTTAAAAAGATTGGCAAATTATTTTAAATCAACCAATACACTGGAAAATAATCTACCAGTGGCAAAAATGTCAAATGACCGCTAACTTGTACAGAACTGACTGGCTCAGCAAATTCAGCCCATAATCTTACATTTTGATGCTAAAAGAAGTCTTTGGGAACCCCAGAATTTCATTTCAGGATCTGCGGGTAACTCTTTCAAGATCTGCGGGTAACTCTTGGAAGAGTGGACTTATCTACAGTCACTAAGAGATTGCACCAATTTAACCTGCATGGGAAATATGCCTGGAAAAATCCCTTGCTGTGTTAGCATGTTTAATATTTATAATACAAAAGTTCAATTTTATTTTTCCAATGCATTATGTAAAGATAGACAGTCAGATGCTAATTAAAAAATATATCAGATCATTTGGATTATTTATAAATAGTCAGACTTTTGAAGGTACAGTAACATACTGAATCAAAAATATTTAATGTGTATGTACAGTTTTTTTGTTTAGTCATCGAAAGAGTAGTTAAAGATTAAAACCACTAAGTTTTTTGTTTATTTTTTTGCACTTTTTATACTCTGAGATTTCCCATCAGTTCCTGTTCCACTGAAGCAAAGTGGTAGAAACTGTGAGTGTGATTCTACCTAGCTGGAACACAGAGAGCAATAAAACTTTACAGGGGTTCTAATCTTTCTCTACTCTCTCCAATACAAAAAGGTTTGAGCTATATATACAATTTAATTCTAATTTTGCAGCACCACATTTTGCTTCATTATTCATAACATTAGATAAACTTTTCTGCTACAACAAAGAACTGCACCATTATGGTTGCTCATCTCAAAATTTTCTCAGCCTGGGAGCATGGCCCCCATTCATTTCTGGGCCTACTGCATGGGCATGGCAAGCTCTAAAGGAGGGAGGGAAACAGCAGAGGAGGCCATGATGTTAATGCTGAGGTTAGCAAGCATATGGGTGGGGATTTCTAGGTTAGTTTACAACCCTTCTGTTCCATAAAATCCTAATGCTATTTCATAAATAGCTTTGTAGATTCCACCACTGTGAAATAAAACCGCAGCTCTGCAGTCATTTATATATCATTGCATTTTATGTATAAATGCAACCAGTGTAAGAACCTGAATTTGATCGGGTGTCAGCCTCCTGCAGTTGCTGTACAGCAGGGCTAGAACATCAGAGAAAGAAGCAGCACAAGAACACAATGAGTTCATGTTCTGAGAAGTAGAGAGTGACAGAAAGATGAGCTCATTACTGTGCTGATTCTCCCTTTACTGTCCAGTCACAGTTAGGGTAATGCCAGGGATGACCTGGGTTCAGGGGAAGCAGGTTGAATGATGCTGGTCATCAGACTGAGGACATCCAGCAGCAGAAACAAGTAATGTGAGGGGAATCTCTGAATGGAAGTTGAATATTGCATTAAAAGCTGGTTTGTTATTTTATATTTTGTTGGGCTAGTTTTATCTTGTTATTGTTGGCTGGAGTTCTGTTTTAGGTGTGCTTACTGTTAGTGGGCCTCAATTCCCATTATAGTGAACACTTACCTGCTTCCTGCTCCACAGCTCTGTGCAGCCTCTTGTGCAATGTACCAAAATCCAAACACTGTGGCTGCAGGAACTGTATCGATACTTGGCATTGCAGTAAAAAAAAGTCTATGTTACGTATGCGTAGGAGGCACAAGGTCTGACTGGGAATATTTTCAATTAGAGGCCGTGCAATGCTTGGCAGGCTGCACACTAAAGATCTTGGTGGACGGGGAAAAGGTAAGTGCACTTACTCAACTGCTGGAACAGGGCAACACGGCCAGTAGGGGGAAGTGCATTATACATTCCAACAGACACAACATTATCTTTTTTCAACATGAGTTTTTAATAAGAAATTTATCAGAAATACAAAATATGAATAATACAGCAGCCATATTAAAAGCCGGTCATAACAGTAAGTTTACAAGCGGAAGGGCATAAACAGAGCCCCGAAATGGAGGTAACAGTAGTTATGTGTGGTAACGTTCGTCTGGGCACACATGGAAAAGGTAATAGTCATATGTGAACAGCTACTGTATTCAACCAGGAAGGAACATATGACAAACATTAGAGTTTAAGGTCATACCTAGAGTAGATGAGACCGGGCTTTATCTCTTGAGAAGACGGGAGCTGTTTTTTATCTTCTGCGGGCCGGCCGCTTCAATTTTTATATGCGAGTTTCTACTTATTGTTTTTATTCAATAAACATTTTTACCACCTCATGGAGATCTTTGTGTCTTGCATGTAAACGGAATTTTGATCGGGCCCGGACACCAAACGGCTGAAGGACGTGAAGGTTGTCTAGAGCCGAAGTTGGGAGGATCTTAACATTTGAACTGATTGTCTCTGCCTCTGAAACACTCGGGAGGTTTATTTATCTATTTTTTGGAATTTGATCCAGACTAATCAGGAGAGCTACTTACCAGTAGCTGAACTTTTTGGGGAGTGCACAACCCCAGACACGGAAAATCTTCTTTTCTCTTTTTTTCTTCCTTTTTTTCTCTTTTTTTTTATGTCACTGTTGTGATGGATTTGATATTTTGTTTTCACCTCTAAGAGATGATCATTTAGTTGCAAGTTTAAAACTGTATGTTTTTTCTTTTGTTACACTTATCCACTTATACAAGTGCACTTTATAAAACTAGCACATCACTGCCTTTTCAGTATTTATCCAGTCACTTTTCAGTAGTCACATATAGATGTGATTTATTCTCTTTGCTGTGTCCCAATCAGTGTATTTAAATACACCCTATATTAATTTTTTCACGTTTATGTCTTGTTTTGTGATTTATTCACTTTGTTTTTTATTAACTGGTTCATTCAATACCCTGTTCACGTTACTTTTCTTATGACACAAGAGTGAAGCTTTAAACACACGGACCACTTAAATCTTTGTCACATGGTGGAATACTTTCACATTTAGAATTCATACTGGGGAGGTTAGATAGCGCTGTACACTTACCCTACATACCTAGAGTAGACCACTATTATCGGATTGGAAGGAGAAGAGAAGAAAGAAAAAGGAATAAAAGGGGGAAGAAGGTGGAGGAAGAGAAAGGGAGTAAGGAAAAGAGGCAGGAAGGAAGAAGATGGTGGGAGAGGAGGTTGTATATCGAGATAAGGTCTAAAGAAGTGGCGTTTCAAGCTCTTATTAGGTTTGGATTAAAATGTGGTGGAAGGCATCTCTGGATCCGAGGATCCCAGATTTTACTAAATGATCTTTAACCAATTGTATGTCTGAGTGTACTCCCTGACATTGGCACACATCCCTTGGCTGGCATTCATTTGTCAGCTTGGATTTCCTAGCTGATGGATTAACCCCTCACCCCTCAGGAGAAGTCTCCTCCAAAGGCATAACATGCATGCTTATAGCAAAATATTTCATAGAAAAGTTTCAGTGCTCAACTGAATTCTGTTACATCTGTCAAGGATGAATTTGTACTTCCTGCACTCTAGGCCACTACCTTGCCAACTACCTGGTGCTGTTTCCATCTTATGCCAGTCAAATAGCTAGCCTTAGTATGCTTAAGATCACAGTAAAATAAAAAAACAAATGTTATAGCCACTGAAAGTGTGTCAGGGTTAGGGGGTAAAAGAGATGGTTTTCCACTTTGCATTAATAAACCTATAGCTGATGCATGGTCTGCTGCTGTTTGCCTCTGGGTATGCAAATCAAGGGTGAATAAACTGTAAGTACACTGTTTAACCAACCTTATATCAGAGCATTGGGTGTGCTATGTCATTGTAATGCCACTAGTTCTTAGTAAATTGACAGCCTACAATGCATGGCAGGTTTAAAGTGACCCTGTCACCTAAACAAAAGTTGTTCTCAAAGCTTTCCCAGAGAATAGAGAAAGCACCCAACCTGCTGCTCTGCTAGTGTGAAATGGTCCCGTGACATTCCCAGAGAAACCAACACTTTTGGGGGTGTCACTCTTTAGGGCCCCCTGCAGCTTTCAAAGTTTTCTCCTGTTGACCTCCACATCAGCATAGGAAACAGAAGTGACATGAAGTCAGCAGAAGGAACCAGTGAGAGCTCTGGGTGAATCAGGTGAACATTCCTCAAAGTGTTATTTTACCCAGCAGACTTCAGGGGACCATTCCTAATAACATAGTTGCATTCCCCAGTGCAGGCTACAGGAGAGGTAAGCATTTACTTTATTCTTTTACAGGGAGAGCTTTCCTAATTGCCATTTGCACAGAGACAGGGTAACTTTTAGTAGTGGTATCTTGGTTAAATGTTACATCACTCATTTCCTAAACAAGGATAAATGGTACATTTTGCTTCTGAAATGATGCCCAGTCTGGCAGGCTTATTCATCCAACTTAATAAAATTTAATTAAAAATTGAGATAGGAAGACCAGATTTGTAGCCATTTTAATTCAATCTAATTACTGGCACATTTAAATGATAACCCTGCCAGCATGGGCAACATGTCAGCTTTAAAGTCTGCAACTGGTTCTGATAATATTATATAGTCTTTCCAACATGGCAGGTACAACTTTACTAATTGGAGAGTGACTGCAGTCTTGTATTGTAGGATGGCTGTTATTATTGTATTATTAGATTAAAGGAAATCGTTGGGGTTTTTATATGGCAATTACTTTCTTTGTATATGAACGTTTACAAAATAACATTTACTACAGATTGCACCAATGAGACAGGATTTACAGAGAAGTATGGGTTTCATGAAGAGAGAAGAATAAGAAGCTGTTTATTTTAATTAAGTCTGCAGGAGCTGTACCGTGGAAATTGTAAGCGAAGAAGGGTTTAGAGGGCCATGCCTGTTCTTCTTTGTGTGCAAATTCTAGCATGAGTTATTGAGCTCTGTAAACAACATATTGTACATTATGCCCTTGGATCAAAACAATTGCCTATATCAAGATTAGCTGTGTGACTGCAGCATTAGCAGAACCAAGCAAAGTAGGCAACATTTAGGGCACTGAAACTAAGTGGGTTGTCATGCACTACATACATCTTTATTAGAAGTGATCGAAATGAGAGAATCAACCATTCATCACTTTTTGATTTTCCTGAGTATCTATGTGTAGATTTGCCCAATCTGAGGATAATAATGCCATTAAAAAAATCAAGGAATCATGACTCATTAATTGTATGATGCTGTGTAGATTGAATACTCTTTATTCAAATATTCATAAGAGGAAATATTCTGCCAATACAGAGGAAGATTTACCAATATACCTGGTTTTCATGTATACCTGATGTTCTCATCTTTAATCATTTCTGTATGCACCTAAAGACTAGAGGAGAATGGTATTAGTATGTGTATACAACAATACCATAATTGGTCAGTAAGTAGAGTTGCAGATGGAATTTTTAGATGCATCTCCTGGTCATAGAAACTAGGGAAGGTTATCTATCTATCTCTCTCTATGCATAATCACTTCACAGCATCTATTTCTATGCACAAATAGAAAAAAAAATATTACATTTTAAGCTTCAAAGAGAAACCTCTGCATTCCTTTCCTTCAGTTTCCATGGATATGCTGTTACTGCTGCTGCTTCTTCTGGCTGTAAAAGGTAATACTGTTTATACTTTCCGTGCCCAGTGGCAAACAGCTTATTAAAAAAAAAAAAAAAAGGAAAATACATTTTGACGTGGAAGCTTCTTATATACTTTGATGTTATTCTTTTGCTAATAAATCGCAAGCAACTTTTACTTTTCTAATTAGGTCGTTATTTTTCCAATGATACAAAAGTGCCCAATTTACACTATTACATTGCGGATAACACCCATTAATGCACATATATGTGCATTGTGATGCTATTAACTTTGAATGACACTCCACTGCACATGTAGGTAAATACACATCTGTGCTATAGCGCACGACAATTTATTTATTTCTTACAGGTATTTATATAGCGCTGACAATTGACATACTGCACATTCACATCAGTCCCTGCCCTCAAGGAGCTTACAATCTAAGGTCTCTATTTCACATACATACAGGGCCAATTAACCTTCCAGCATGACTTCAGAGTGTGGTAGGAAACCCGCACAATCACAGGGAGAACATGCAAACTGCTTGCAAATAGTGTCCTGACTGGGTTTTGAACTGTGGACCCCCAGTGCTGCAAGGCAGAAGTGATAACCACTATGCCACTGTGCAATGTTAATACTCTGTGTGTTGTGGTGCACTGCATTGGCAAAAATAGTGCAGGTGCCCTTTTTTCATGAAAAAGCTTGTTATTGTGTGTGCACTAATATAGCACAACAGTGTGCAAATCCAGGCTTATTCAGGGTCCTCAAATAGACTGAATAGTTCAAGTTTCTTAACTACAGATTGGCAAAGACTGTATAGATGTATGAAAAAGTGTGACAAAGATGGCATTTACAGAGAAATGAATTTTTGAGGTTAAACTTGATTTAGACTGTTTTGAAAGAACAATAATAGGATTTTAGAGTGGGAATTGTATAACCAGACAGGTTATGGCAAAATGGGCTAAGGAACCACACTCCCCCACAAACAGAAGGCTCTGCATAGCTCACATCCATCACAAATCAAAAATAAAAACCCCATTTTATTATTTTTGTGTTAGTGGGAGGAGCCATGCAAATCATTACTTTTGTCCTAGAGCCAACTGTACTATCAGAATTTGAGGCTCCTTTTAGCCATGATAACCTCTCTGGTTGTACTGCCTCATTGGTCCCCAAGCCCTACTCCACAGAAGACATGGTTTCTATACACTGCACTGTTGATGACAAGCAGCACTGAAACAGTTGTATGTACTGTCGTTTTTTAATAAATGGCTTTGTAATATTAGGCTTCATATGTACTATGCACCAGCAGTTGGCAATGCACACTAGGCTCAGAGGAATAAAGGAATGATTTACCTGGAACCACCCCTAAACCTGACATGAAAAATAAACCTTATTTTCTCTTTACTTTTGATGGAAGTGAAAAATAAAAGACATTCCTTTTAGAGTGACAATTGTATCTGGTAGACATGTCATACTACAATTGATCACAGGTGAATCAAAAAGGTATTTAAAGTGGAACTTGAGCTTGACAAAAATGCTAGCAGGAATGCTTTTATTGCAGAAGAGACATACATCATCTCTTTTGCAATAAAAGCCTTCCTGCTAGCATTTTAAAAGCCTTTCATTATTAATAAAAAGCCATTATTATTAATTAAATCCCCTTAGCAAGTTCACAACATTTGTAAACTAGGCTGCATATGTGCAGTCTAATGTATAATCTCAACATTCTTTGGTGCCAGGATGATTGAACTCCTGTGTGCATGAGAATGTGGTACGTCTTCCCTGAACCCAGAAAAGGAATGAACAAAAGGTGTCAGCTGTGACAAAAGAGATTGTGGACGTTCCAGTTCTGGGGATTATTTCCATCTTGTGTGTCCAATAAACCATTTCCTTTAGGAGAACGCACCTTTCACCATGTCCACCAATCACAGCAGCACCATTGCAGACTTTGCATTGTACATTTTATTATATCTCACAGAAATGTGTTCCTACCATGAATGGGCTAGTTGGTTGTGTTTAACCACCCAGGACAAAGGTTCTCAGTCCCCCCCGTGAATTTAGTGTTTTTTTGTGATTAATAAATAAAGATATTACATTTCTTGAAGAACTTTCCTTTTAAAATCTTGTTTTTTTGAAGGATTAGCAGTTTTCTTACATAAGAACTATACTGCAAATGTGAGCACATCATTTACAATCTTTCTCTTTAGCTACCTTATTAAAATCTACCAATAAGGGATCTTCAATTAAGATCATAACCATCAGCCATGTGTGTGCAGCATTATGAAATGCATTGTGTATTAACATAATTAAGCAATGAATTATGATGTCATATAGCATATGGCAAGCATTGTCATTGCTTGTCACCAGTATAAAGGCTCATAGTTGCTTCACAATATATATGTGGCCAGATTATTATGACCACCCCATCAGTACTTTGTTGGGCCACCTCGTGACTCCACGAGATGTTGAAAGGTGATGCGAGGAATCTGACAGTGCACTGCACTGTTGCCCTTCTTTTGTCTTGTACCAGTCTTGCCACTCTCCGTTCTGCCCTAACTGACTAGTCGCTGACGGCCACAATTCGCACGTTCAGACCCAGATTTTCGGCTGACAGTCCAGTCTTTAAACACTTTAACAACAGCTGCTCTTGAACATTTAACGAATTCTGCTGTTTTGCTGATACTCACTCCATGGCTTGAGCGCCAACAATCATCGCACATTCAAAGGCTGTTAAATCGCATTGTTTACCCGTATCTTCAGAAAAAAAATCTCTTCTACTGTCGTTGTAAACAACCTGCTTCCCTATTTATAATGGTCTGGCCCTCTAGCAACTTCAGCGCAAGATTATAGCTAATTAGCCTACAAACGTCAGGTGGTCATAATAATCTGGCCACTCAGTATGTATATACATGCACACATACACACACTATCAGATTGAGAATATAACCAATTGATCACAGGATGAATATATTAACAAAATAGCTTTTCTAGCTGAAGAAAATGTATGTTTTTATACAGAGAAGCACTGATTTCTTTAGCATTGTTTTAATGTCTCCTGCAGCACTTTTGAACAGCACTTTGCAGATGAAAAGAAGTGATTTGATATACATAGTGTACAGATTAAAGCAAAGTAAACATAGTTTATAGGTGATCGCAAGCACTAAAAAAATTAAAAGGCTGAATTATGACTCATCAGACAAATAGCATGGGTCCACCTTAGTGTGCTCCCTGGAAGTATTATATTAGCATATAGTTTAAATATAGACAAACATCTGTTCACAGTTATATATTCTTTTAAAATAGACCTTTCAACATGCTTAAATGAGCTATCACGACTCAAGAGAACACGGAAAAGGTGAGTGAAAAACAAGAGGACAATTATAGTTGGAATAATCCAGTCTTGAATTTTTGACTGTACAATGATGCAATCACGCAGAACAGCAGTTGGCATGGGCCTTTCCCTTATAACTCTTTTCCTGCAATTTTGAATCTGCTCATTTGAGTTATGAGGCATTATACTTACCTCTTGAGGATGATTTATTTAGCCTGATTGTGGAAGAGGGGCACCAGGATCCTGCACAGCAGAGTTAAAATAATTACCTAACCAGGTGATATATCCTATCACCTACTTTACTTTAAGTGGGTGAAGTGTTTTGAAGTTGGTATTTCCATACCGCTTGAGCTCGTATTCCATCATGCTCTCTTACTGACTCATGATTCAACATTAGATACTGCTGGATCGCTGAACAAAACTGCTAATCAACTGGTTTGTTAAAGTTTAACTTCTCATGAGTTAATTTCATAGTGGAGCAAAAGCTGAACTTAAGGCAAGCAGATAAATACTAAATTAACTATAATGATGTAATCTATTTTATCAGTAAGAGGAATTGTAAATATATTCAGTTAATATGGTCACCCACACAAACCTGCCAGACATCACGGCTAGACTCTAGGATTTTTCTGCAACACGGCTTGGTCTAGGACCATCCTTAAGCTTTGATAGGACAATAAGGTGGTAGCAACACATCAATAAAGTCAAGTTTATTCTCTCTCCTACCATAGCATGCTCACAGACAGCACAGTGCAATACAGTAAAGCAATACATGGCTCAGAGGGATTATAGGAGGCTAATGTCAAATGAGCTTCAAAAATTAATGCTGTTTATAAGTAAAATACATTTAAAGTAAACCACTGGATTTTTCATTTTGGATGGCGTAGGAAATAGTTAAAACAACTGTCAGGTTTTTGGATTTGTTTACAATCTGTTACCCATTTAAGTCATTCCTCTTCGCTTTCTGAAGCCCCTGACACAACAGGGTTTTCTCTCACTTTCAGGCCCAGTGACAATAGTCTCCAGCATAAATATTCAGAGTGAATCTTCCCAGGAGGACAAAAGCAGCTATAACAAACGGGATCTAAACCACTCACCGCTATCCAAAATTGGCTTTAGACATACTTTAATCAATAATGATTTGTGAACACAGAACTGGGTTAAAGTGACACTAAACTTAGGAGATAAATCTTATCCGGGAAGATTGTTTTGATTTTATGAGGTTGAACATGAATGTAAAGGGTTGTATCTGTTTTGTGTGTATTTGGAGGTATATAGAGATAAAAGGGAAAATCATATACAAGAGAAGAGGAGGATGGTAGTAATTGACTAGTCGCTGACGGCCACAATTCGCACGTTCAGACCCAGATTTTCGGCTGACAGTCCAGTCTTTAAACACTTTAACAACAGCTGCTCTTGAACATTTAACGAATTCTGCTGTTTTGCTGATACTCACTCCATGGCTTGAGCGCCAACAATCATCGCACATTCAAAGGCTGTTAAATCGCATTGTTTACCCGTATCTTCAGAAAAAAAATCTCTTCTACTGTCGTTGTAAACAACCTGCTTCCCTATTTATAATGGTCTGGCCCTCTAGCAACTTCAGCGCAAGATTATAGCTAATTAGCCTACAAACGTCAGGTGGTCATAATAATCTGGCCACTCAGTATGTATATACATGCACACATACACACACTATCAGATTGAGAATATAACCAATTGATCACAGGATGAATATATTAACAAAATAGCTTTTCTAGCTGAAGAAAATGTATGTTTTTATACAGAGAAGCACTGATTTCTTTAGCATTGTTTTAATGTCTCCTGCAGCACTTTTGAACAGCACTTTGCAGATGAAAAGAAGTGATTTGATATACATAGTGTACAGATTAAAGCAAAGTAAACATAGTTTATAGGTGATCGCAAGCACTAAAAAAATTAAAAGGCTGAATTATGACTCATCAGACAAATAGCATGGGTCCACCTTAGTGTGCTCCCTGGAAGTATTATATTAGCATATAGTTTAAATATAGACAAACATCTGTTCACAGTTATATATTCTTTTAAAATAGACCTTTCAACATGCTTAAATGAGCTATCACGACTCAAGAGAACACGGAAAAGGTGAGTGAAAAACAAGAGGACAATTATAGTTGGAATAATCCAGTCTTGAATTTTTGACTGTACAATGATGCAATCACGCAGAACAGCAGTTGGCATGGGCCTTTCCCTTATAACTCTTTTCCTGCAATTTTGAATCTGCTCATTTGAGTTATGAGGCATTATACTTACCTCTTGAGGATGATTTATTTAGCCTGATTGTGGAAGAGGGGCACCAGGATCCTGCACAGCAGAGTTAAAATAATTACCTAACCAGGTGATATATCCTATCACCTACTTTACTTTAAGTGGGTGAAGTGTTTTGAAGTTGGTATTTCCATACCGCTTGAGCTCGTATTCCATCATGCTCTCTTACTGACTCATGATTCAACATTAGATACTGCTGGATCGCTGAACAAAACTGCTAATCAACTGGTTTGTTAAAGTTTAACTTCTCATGAGTTAATTTCATAGTGGAGCAAAAGCTGAACTTAAGGCAAGCAGATAAATACTAAATTAACTATAATGATGTAATCTATTTTATCAGTAAGAGGAATTGTAAATATATTCAGTTAATATGGTCACCCACACAAACCTGCCAGACATCACGGCTAGACTCTAGGATTTTTCTGCAACACGGCTTGGTCTAGGACCATCCTTAAGCTTTGATAGGACAATAAGGTGGTAGCAACACATCAATAAAGTCAAGTTTATTCTCTCTCCTACCATAGCATGCTCACAGACAGCACAGTGCAATACAGTAAAGCAATACATGGCTCAGAGGGATTATAGGAGGCTAATGTCAAATGAGCTTCAAAAATTAATGCTGTTTATAAGTAAAATACATTTAAAGTAAACCACTGGATTTTTCATTTTGGATGGCGTAGGAAATAGTTAAAACAACTGTCAGGTTTTTGGATTTGTTTACAATCTGTTACCCATTTAAGTCATTCCTCTTCGCTTTCTGAAGCCCCTGACACAACAGGGTTTTCTCTCACTTTCAGGCCCAGTGACAATAGTCTCCAGCATAAATATTCAGAGTGAATCTTCCCAGGAGGACAAAAGCAGCTATAACAAACGGGATCTAAACCACTCACCGCTATCCAAAATTGGCTTTAGACATACTTTAATCAATAATGATTTGTGAACACAGAACTGGGTTAAAGTGACACTAAACTTAGGAGATAAATCTTATCCGGGAAGATTGTTTTGATTTTATGAGGTTGAACATGAATGTAAAGGGTTGTATCTGTTTTGTGTGTATTTGGAGGTATATAGAGATAAAAGGGAAAATCATATACAAGAGAAGAGGAGGATGGTAGATGGTAATGTCCCACAAAAACGTGCCGAGGTATTATATAACATGCATGTGCAGCGGGTAGGAAATATTTTTCTTCAAGAAACACTTTAAAAGCTCCTCAACACCTAAAATCTCTACTGGATGTTATTCTAAATGGTACATGAGTAACTATACTCAGAGCAAATCTCGTGGTGTGGCTATAGGTTTTCATGTTACACTACCGGTGACAGATATTCAGGAAATTTGGGATGATGAAGGGCGTTTCCTTTTTGTTACATGTAAAATAGTTATACACTGAGTGGCCAGATTATTATGACTACTTCGTTGGGCCACGAGATGACTCCACGAGATGTTGAAAGGTGTTGCGAGGAATCCGACACTGCACTGTTGCCCTTCTGTTGTCTTGTACCAGTCTTGCCACTCTCCGTTCTGCCCTAACATTTACTAGTGGCTGACAGCCACAATTCACACGTTCAGACCAAGATTTTCGGCTGACAGTCCAGTCTTTAAACACTTTAACAACAGCTGCTCTTGAACATTTAACAAATTCTGCTGTTTTGCCGATACTCGCTCCATGGCTTGAGCGCCAGCAATCATCCCACGTTCAAAGTCTGTTAAATCGCGTTGTTAACCCATATCTTGAGAAAAAAAAAATCACTTCTACTGTTGTGGTAAACAACCTGCTTTCCTATTTATAATGGTCTGGCCCTCTAGCAACTTCAGCACGCAAAATTATAGCTAATTAGCTTACAAACATCAGGTGGTCATAATAATCTGGCCACTCAGTGTACATTGGCTAATGCTTATTTACCCAATAAAGGACAGATGACAGCATTGGGGAAGACACTCAATCTTTTGAGCAACTTTATGGAAGGAATCCTGGTCTTAGGGGGGGATTTTAACTTAACAAAACAATGGAACCTAAATTAGATACGTCTAAAAAGGTACAGTTCATATCCCCTATAGCCAGTTGAATAGATTAAAACAACGCTTACATAACCTGCAGCTGGTAGACATTTTACGCATATATTACATCCCAAGGTAATGGATTCTACATGTTATTCATTGACACACTCTTCCTACAGTCGCATAGACTATTTTTTTGTTTCTCATTGCTTAATGAGCTGGCAGATACAAGCAGATATAGGAGTGCCGATATGGTCAGACCATGCTCCCATATTTTTTACCATTATACCCCCCGAATACTATGAAGTCTAGAGCTATGTGGAGATTAAATGAAAATTTACTTCAAGACGATACCACAAAAGAGGCTTTCAAGAAAGGTATTGTAAATTTTATACTAGACCATACATATGATACCACAGCACTCCCAATAAAATGGGAAACATTGATAGGCGTAATACGAGGAATACTAGTGTCCCACGGAACACGATTAAAAAAAGGAAAAGAACACGACATTAGATCACTCCTGGATGAGATATACACACTGGAGAGTCAGCATAAAAAGAATGTAGATGTAAATGTCTTTAACAACCTATAGCAAAAGAGAATAGAACTACACCAAAGAATAGATTTAGGATACCAAAGATATAAAAGGACTCTGTCAAGTGAACTATGTATGAATTCGGAAATAAGGGCAGTAGATCCTTGGCATGCTCAATTAAAGAGAAACAGGTCAGCACCAAAAATTAATTGCCTAGATCAGGGTATAGTGAATTGTTCAGAACAGATTGCTGAAGCATTCTATAAGTACTATAACAACTTATACAATCTAAAAGAAAGTATAATGAGAAAAGAGGGGAGGGCGGAACAAAATGATTAACTAGAATATGCGCACCAGACACCCCTTCCCAGATTAGACAATGAAGCAATTGAGAAAATTAGGTATCCCATTCTCATTGGAAGAAATAATGGAAGAAATACACTCAATGCCGCCGGGGAAAAGTCCAGGACCCGATGGGCTAACAGGAGTTCTTTTTTTTTTTACAGACAATTCGCTGGAGAACCGGCCCCGATATTATTGGACATGCTTAACTCTATTGGCGATGGTTGTGGGTTTCCACGCCAGAGCCAAGAAGCTTATATCACGCTGTTACACAAAGAAAAAAAGGATCCCACACAGTGCGCGAGCTATAGGCCAATATCATTGATAAATGTAGATATGAATATATACGCAACAATCTTAGCATCACGGATACAGCCATATTTACAGGAAATAATACACCTAAGGCAGGCAGGGTTTGTGCCTGGGCGAGAAGCTAGGGATAATACTATTAAAACTATCTCATTCATCAGACGAGCACATGCAAAGGATATTCCTCTGTTTCTACTATCATAGGGTGCACTGGAAATGTATTAAAATTTCTCTGGAGCAAATAGGAGTGCCAGCATCTTCATATCAAAGATTATGGCACTATATACTAATCCAACTGCGAGGATACGTGTGAATGGAATACTGTCTGACCAGTTGGAAATTGCAAATGGAATGAGACAGGGGTGTCCACTGTCCCCCATGCTGTATATTATAGTAATGGAACATCTTGATTTGGGAGACCACTAGACACTCTCCAATAATACAAGCCATAACAGAGAAAGGAATACGTCCACTCTTAGAATTACTTCCCACGAACCAGCCAAATAAGGGCAAATGGCTGGAATACTTTCAACGAAAACACTTCTTCATAGCCCTTAGTACACAAGATAGGGTGTTTAGAGACCTATCTCCATTCGAGGATATATGTTTAAATAAAGTGGGAGATAAACATATGGTATCCAAGCTGTACAATATATTGCTATCAGAAAATGTACCCAGCATCTCCGTTCTATACTAAAGCCTGGGAACGAGAACTGGGACATGTAATCACAGAGGAGGAGTGGAAGAAGATTTTCTTTTTAACCTTTAAGTCAAGTATCTTTGTTTCAATTCAGGAGATACATTTTAAAAAAGGTATTAACAAGATGGTATAGATGCCCATTTAATCTAAATAAAATGAACCCTAAAAATCCCAAGTTGTGTTGGAGGTGCACTAGAGAAGAGGGGACGATGTTGCATATCTGGTGGTCTTGCCAGTTGATAAGAACATAATGGAAATCGATCCTGGAGGTGGCACAACAGCTAACGGGGCTACATAGATTAGAGACACCTGAGGTCGCTCTGCTGTCACTACACCATGGTTTGATCTCAGTATTGAAAAAAGGTACTTTTGGTTCTGATACTGGCAGCCGC
Organism: Nanorana parkeri; assembly: GCF_000935625.1. NCBI lineage: Eukaryota > Metazoa > Chordata > Amphibia > Anura > Dicroglossidae > Nanorana > Nanorana parkeri. Next base: position 3,497,882 of record NW_017306292.1, on the reverse strand, counting down.
AAGGACAGTAATACCCAGACATTGGAAGTCAACTAGCCCCCCTAGAACTCCTGTCCTGGAGGTGACAGAGTCAAAGAGAACCGTTTGTTCTTGCAGTCTTCTCTTCCTTAGCAGCGGGGGGAGGGGTGGTGATTTGCATATGAATTACCTGCGATATTTACATATGACGGGGTTGCGGCTTATTGATATGCAAATTACCGCAGTCCATTCATATGTTAATATCTCGGCCGGGACAGAACAAGAACAGCAAGCTTCGGGGAGAGAGCAGATTGTGGTGCTCCTGTGTATGGGAGGGAGGCACTGTTTTTCCGCCCTCGCCCACCAGCGACCTCAAGCGGCCGCTTGTGTTGCCTATGTGGTAGCGCCGGCCCTGCATAGGGAACAAAAATAGCTTACTTCCAGAAGAAAGTACAGTGTCGGCACCAATTCAGAGATGATTTGAGGATCTACAGCCGAGTGATACACAAATAAGATACATTTTTGATAATCATATTTGAATGTATTTTTAAAATTTTATTCCTGAGTTTGTCATTGTGAATGTTTTCTACATCTGTCTGACTCGCTTTACAGGTTAGGCTCACTATTAAGGGCTCAGACAGAGGCAGGGTTAAGTAATGAGGGGTGATTTAGCACTAGGCATATACTTTCCAACATAGAGACAATTAGGGGAGCTGCACAGTTTATGCTCATTCATTAAGCTAAAAACTCTGTCAAAAACTACCAGTGTCGAGCTGTCAGTACCAAGACAGATACCACTCTTGGGGTGCTCCAGCAGAGATCTAAAAGGTACGTGCAAGGATGTCTAGGTTTAATAACTTGCATTGTACTAACTGTAAAGGCATGAAAGGTGTACTTTGAAACAGATCTCCAAGGAAAGAACACAATTCATAAATATGAAAAAAAAATGAACAGATGAGACAGCTTTTTGTTTCTAAAGGCATGCTTTGGGAGAAAAAGTTATGTTCCACAATTTTTTTGGGCTGTGGCAGGAAATAATGTCTGTTTTTTTTACTTCTTGCTTGCGAGTTATAAAGTCCTGTGTCTCCACAGCTGGGATGGAGCACCATGGGGTAGATTTACTAAAGGCAAATAGGCCGTTTACTTTTGCAAAGGAATTTCAATCAGCAGGTGAATGTGGTGAATGCTCAGAGAATATCCATTCACAAGCGAGGAAAAAAACCAAACAGTATGTTTACTTGCAAATGATTAGATGATGGAAGTCAGCAGAGCTTCACCTCATTCACTAGGCTAAGTAAAAATGCCCTTGCAAAGTGAACAGCCTATTTGCCTTTAGTAAATCAACTCCTATGTATCTATGATTGAAGTGTAGGCTGTCCTGTAATCCATGTTCACAGACTGACAGCACCATAGAATGCAATAAAGTCTGCCTGCTAAACACTGACAGCTCTCCCTCTCCCAGTTTGAGTACTGCTATATAGGGTATTACAGAAGACATATAAAAACATTTCTAGTACCAATTGAATCTACCGATATATTTATCTATCAGGAGTTCCACTTTATTTCTGGCCCTACCCACTTTAATATATAAATAAAATTAACGTTCCATTGTGCTTCTTGATACATTGTAGGAGTTTGGGATGAGCTAGTGTAAGCCTTAACCAAATAACATTTAGATTGTGTGGGGGTATAGCTCAAATGGGGGATCACCTTCCCTGGGAAAAATGTAGTCCAGTCAGTTTTTATTTAAAAGGTTGCAATAAAATAAAAAATAAAGCCTTGCCATCCAGGCTCTGACTAAACAGACAGGTTTCCTCTCTACCAGGTGGTGAGTTCATCTCAGCCACCTCACAAAACAAAAGTACTTTAGGCAACCTTTTACTTACAAACATCCACCTCAGAATGCTGTCTGAGTCCCAGGCCAGAGCAACATCATGCTTCAGCCTTTCCCTTTTATCTCACCTGGTTAAGCAATCATTAAGCAATTAACAATCCAGGTGAGAGACACAAAACCCGAGCTGGATTACTCAGACACAAAGTCAGAAAGTGAGGGGAAATATATCGCCCCTCGATGACTTTCCCTTTCCTTATGTCACAATTGTTACCTTTGTCATTCTTTGTTGCATCTTAACACTACTGACCTCATGCAGCCTATTTGCAGCTGCTTGTTTTCTACATAAATGTATTCCAGCAATGGCTGCAAGACATTTCTCATGGTGGGTTTCCTGATGGTGACAAAATGGGTTCATGCCTGTGCAATGTGTGTTGAGACAACAACTTGTAGTCTTTATCAAAAGCCTGTGTGATAAGCTGACAATGCAGGAGCACAACTGGGATGGCAATGTGTTGTCACCTATAAGAAGCGCCTGAATGTGGCCCTTTGTGACAGAGTTATATGGGAATATTTGAGGGTATTGCATGTGTTTACATACTTGGGCAATGGAAAAGTTCACTTTAAGGACAAAGGTAAAATAGTAAAAATAAATGATAAAAAAAATGCTCTACAGTATATGCAAAATAATTAAATATATTAAAAAATGAGAGTATTTTTCAAGGTGAGAGGACAGTATTTGGTATACTGATATAAGTATTATCTCTTTGTTTTTTACACTACATTAACATAGTTGGGGTGCAATCATATTTATGTTTCAAAACAAAGCATGTCAGGATGTCTGATTGTATAGTTAACATATTTGCATATTCTCCATGTACTGTACTGTACATAATATATTCTAAGTGTATACCAGGCAGACATCCCTTAGGGCAACCAATTATATAAGAAAATTTAATTTTAGATAACAGTAGGGAATGTACTGAGCTATTACACTGGACATGGGGGCTTTAGGGCAACTGTTCTGAGTGCTTCTTTCTGCTTGGTTAATTTTGCTACACAGTAAAGAGCTGAAATCAGTAAGGAAAACCTAAAATCACTACAAAGAATTCCATTAAATAAATGTTTCTATTGTGCAAGTCTCTCCTACTTGCTTGTGTGCCATTTTGGGATGTCATCTGAACAGTAATAGTCCTAGACAGAAACTAATAGGAGAAGCTACAGATGAGTGGTGGAAACAATGATCTGACATTCTGAATACTTACAAGTATTTTCAAAAGAGGTAAAATAGACTCTGTGAGTTAACATGAGGGCTGTACTGGAAATACAGCAGAGAGATTGCCCACAGAGGAATAAATAAGAATTGCCTTGAGAACTGCAATCCATCAGGCGTATTTAACACAACAGTGCAAAGAATAAAGATAATGTGCAAACTGTGCAGTAACCCAGAGCAACCAAGCATATTTCACCTCTCCTTGGTTTAGAGTAATCACAATGGTGAAAGATAAATTGCTAAATGTACTAAACTGAATGTATTCTCTCTGGGAAGAGGCGATCAATAAGGCGATCATTGTTTATAAATACATAAATAGTACTTGTGGTAAACGTGGTGCCAAGTTGTTTACTTTAAGCTTTGAGAAATAAGGGAAGGCACTCTTTGCACTTCGAGGACACAAGGTTGAACCTTCACACGCGGAAATGGTTCTTTACAATAATCTTGAAAATGTGAAACAGCCTTACATAGGAGCTGGTTGTAGCTGACTGAATACAAAATAATAACTGGCTATTATTATGTAAAGAAATAACACTCTAGAACAGTGGTGGTCAACTTGCAGGATATAAAGTACCTCAAGTGCAGCCTCTGACGTTAATGATGGTCAGAGACTACAGGCATTCTACAAGAGATGCTTACAGGCTGTGAACATGCAGGAGGTGTTGGAAACAGAGAGGCATGCTTCAGGAGATAGTCATAGACTCGAGAGACTTTACAGGAGACTGCCAGAAATCACCGCTATTACAGCCTGTTTACAAATCAATGCTTTCACATTTGTGCCCCCTTACAAAATTACTTATGTCACATTTGATATTTCAAAGATCTATTATAAAACATCAGAGGGGAAAAATAAAAAGAGAAAAAGAGAAAATGTTTAGGCAGCACAGAAAATTTAAGATAGTATGAAATAAATAAACCAAACCATTTCACTAATAAAAAGCCAATCCAAAGAATATTTTTTACTTCATTAGCTTAAGTAAGCACCAAAATACAGAATACTATCTGCAGGACCCCTCAGTAAGTGTGAAAGGGCCACAGGCTGGGCATGAAGGTTGTAGATTGTTGATCCGAGGAGTATATTTTGGAGTCAAGTACACATTCTTTCTCTATTGAAACAAATTGGATCATGTTTTAAAAGGGTTTCTTACAGCCCTCTGGATCAACTATCAGTTTAGGGCTCCAAGTATGCAGGATTTAGCAACCACAAGACAAATAAACTAGGGCTGGTAATGATTACAATTTTCGTGTTCGATAAATCAAATTTTTTTTTAATCGATTAATTTTGATTAATTATAACGCACAAACAGATCCAACTACATTGGCCTACACACACACTCAAACAGTATGGGGGGAATTTATCAAAACTGAAGCAAAAGTATCTGGAGCAGTTGCCTATGACAAGCAATCAGCTTCTCTATTCAGTTTGTTCAGTTAAGGTTTAAAAATAAAAGGTGGATGCTGATTGGTTGCCATAGGTAACTGCTCCAGATTCTGTCTGCTCCAGTTTTGATAAATTCCCCTCTATGCATGTTATGACTTTCGGGGGTAGTTCACACCAGTTCCAGTGCGTTCCGGCCTGATTGGCTGGAAGGCACTGGATCGCATCCCCGCCACCTCACTGCATTCTGGGGCGGGAGGGGGCGTGTTGTTGCATTAAAGTCAATGTTCCGCAGTGTGATCTCCAGAACACATGGCAAATCAATGTCAGTGTTCTGGTCTCTCTGGGCCCCCCAAACTGGCGGAATACCAGGGCCTGGTCGCAAATGCTACTGATGCAGCCCTGGTAGTTTCGCCAGTGCCGGTATCTGCATTTAGTATTGGGTCATTTTCACGAGTACGAGAGCTTGTGAAAATGCCCAGTATTGGCACAGGTGCATCCCTACTTAATATAATTTATTGCTGGGACTTGCAGTCCTGCATAGTTGATGGTATTCAGCATTGCTGTATTATCATTATACATTGGAGTCCGGTGACGTCACGGACATCGACGTCACCTCATCTCCGACGGAACTCTCGGAAGACCCGGAAGCCGGCGGAGAGGTGAGTACCGATCAAAAGAATTTTGATCGATCAAAAAAATTAACGATTAATTGAGGGATTAATCGTTAATTTCCGCAGCCCTAAAATAAACATACAATTTTTCCAGACCCTACTTATTTTGGGTGAAATTGCTTCTATAAAATGTTAAAACATCAACATTGTGCACTCTTCCAGGTGCTGGAAGAAAGGATAATTGAGGCCCTAATTTCAGATTCTATAGACACAACAATAAAAGTCAGAGCACTGGTTCATCCCACCTCCAAACTTTCCGAAAAGTGATGCAAAAACCCTCCAGAGGCTTCTTATATGATTATTTAGGGACCTCCCTGGCTGAATACCCTCTCCTCCTTCCTCCCTTCTCCCGCTTCTTTTCTCCCCCCCACCTTTTTTTTTTTCTCCTACCTGCTCTTGGCCTTTCAACCTGCAAGGAGATGGGGTGCTTCATCCCCCTAGGGTCATCTTGAACAACTTGCTTAACAAGACAGCAAGATCTGCATCATAGCCTTTGCTAAACCACCAGAATTTCTCCCTGGATCTTGACACCATGTAGCAACCTTGGTTTTGCTCAATGTGCATTTATTCATTTTTTTTATAAGCAATGTCATTGTACAGAAGAGTGTACCCTGGCTCTGGGCACCTCTTGGGGCTGATATTAATGTTTCTGAATGTAATATATATGTCTGTACACGTTTATGTTAAATAGAATAAGCTATATTCTTAAGAAAAAAAACCTGGCAGAGGTTGTAAATCTTTCCAAAAAAGTGCATTTTTGCTTTCAGTTTTGCTATCAGATACATTCCCCTCACTTAGTGTCTCAGTAACCGAGGAAGGAAATTAGGTCAATCTGTCCAATGTGGAGACAGGCCACAGTGAAGACCTGGCAAAGTTTCTAACTCTTCCTCTCTCTCTCTATAAATGTAAAAAAAAAAATGACCAGAATTCCACATTAACAGAGAAGCTGTAAGTTTATAAATAATAAAATAACACACTGTCATCATGATATCAAACAGTAAGTAAAGATGAATACTTCTTTTAAGTTGTGCTCTGCCTTTTACCGTATATACTCGAGTGTAAGCCGAGATTTTCAGCCCATTTTTTTGGCTGAAAGTGCCCCCCTCGGCTTATACTCGAGTCAGCGTCAGGTGTCTTCTTACTTACCTCGCCGAGCGTCGCGTCACTGCTGCTCCGGTGGGCGGCGCTCCGAGCGGGGTCATCTGGCAGTCTCCGGGTCCTAATTTAGGTGGCCGGAGACTGCCAGATGACCCCGCTCGGAGCGCCGCACACCGGAGCAGCAGCGACGCTCAGCGAGGTAAGTAAGAAGAAGAAAAAACCCCCCGCAGCGGCCAGTCAAGCAGGGGAGCAGGGATGAGTCAGCGGCGCGCTGATCAGGCGAGAGGAGCTCCAGGTGGGGTTGTAATTTAGCGGGCAGGCACCTCTGAGCCAGCTAAATTAGGACCCCACCTGGAGCTCCTCCCACTGGACCAGCGCGCCGCTGACTCGTCCCTGCTCTCTCCGTGATGTGATGATCCGATCACCGGCACACAGTGAGTGAGGGGAGGGGAGGGAGGGAGGGGGGGGGGGGTAGAGAGAGAGATTAATTAAGCAATTATATATGTATTGTCTGCACTGTATTAGCAGTATATACTCTATATAGAGTATATACTGCTAATACAGTGCAGACAATACATTTACAATTATACTAACATGAATGTATTAAATGATCTGTATGTAGCCCTGTACTATGGATCATTTAACCCATTCATGTTAGCAGAGGATCATTGTAAATGTATTGTTGCAGGCACTCTATATGTACATGTACTATATACTACATATAGAGTGCACTGAACAATAGATTTACAATTATCCTCTGCTAATATGAATGGGTTAAATGATCCGTAGTACATGATATGTAGCCCTGTACCCCCTTTTCCACTTACAGAGCTAGGATATTTTTCTTTTAAATAAATATTCATGTAATTTTATTGGTATCTATCTACCAGTAGCTGCCTCATTTCCCACCCTCGGCTTATATTCGGGTCAATACTTTTTCCCAGTTTTTTGTGGTAAAATTAGGTACCTCGGCTTATATTCGGGACGGCTTATACTCGAGTATATACGGTATCTATTATCAAATAAAGGTTGTTCTGGGGTGAATCTCATTTTATGCATTTTATCCAGTCACTCTTCTAACAAGGAACGTACTGAATGGTACTAACTATTTTTGGCTAACAAGGGCACATTTTATAGTGTTTACAAACCGTTTCTGAAGCATAAGGTTTCAGGAGAACATTTATTAATGAGGACAAAACACAGGAGTAAAATTAAACCTGAATGAGATTTCTGGGCTTCATGTTGCGTGACTTCAGTTAAAATACTGGCTATAAAAGCTTGAACATAATCAGCAAATGCTAGACTTCTAGAAAATTGTCAAACTAAACTAAAATTTAAAGTTAACACTCTGAAAAGTTTAAAAGAACTTGGCTAGCTCAACCCAAAATAGGATGGAGACTATTGGGTTGAACCACTTATATCTTAAAAGATAAGTGCACTTTAAAACAAAGTGCACTTATGGTTTAGACCCCATTAAGCTTTAGTCACTGCTCCCTCCCCATACAAAGATAAATACTTACCGAGTTCTGATGGGCTTGGCCTTGGTTGGTTGTTTGTTAACATCCTGTGGCGAACTTCTTCTTTTCCTGGCCACGCCTGCCCAGTAAATCCTCATTGATGTCTACGGGGCTCATCTACCTCCATCTGCCGGCTGTCACAGACTTATCCTAAAGGTCAGAATTTTTAAAGCAGATGCTGTGAATGTTGCATTTTTCCATTAAAATAGGTGGTGGTGGCTACCGTTTTTGTCTAAAGGGTTAACGGTTTTGTTAACTTGATGATCACTGAGGCAGGTTAACAAAACTAAAAATGTCAAGGTATTTTTATTACATAGTTACATTTATTTAGTTAGGTTGAAAACAACACATGTTTATCAGTTGACAAAAATATAGTGGATGCAATGTAACCCCAATTGTTACTTTTGAATGAACTAATTAAATAAAAAGATCAATGGCTTTGGGAACTCCCAAGGATTCCATTGGCCAGTTTCATCACTCATTCTCAGTGAGAGTCAATGATTATGAAGCAGGAACCTCTAAAATACAAATGTGGGGAAGGAGTGATGATGAGGTTCATTGAATGAGGAGGGGGCAGATAAGGTCTGAACATCCATTGGATTTTTTATTGGAACTCTTTCTAGAAAACGTGTAATATGTAATTGGTGTTTTTTTTAAACATTTCTTAAAATAACATTTTTTACTTGTGCTTAACTTTTAAGGGGTTAAAAATCCTGACAGTGATGCCAGGCCAATTATCAGTGGATCAGGTGCGGATGTGAAAATATCTGCAAACTTTACCAGCTGCAAATCTCAAACTTTGCGGATGGATTTGCTTATCGCTATTTATAGTTTTTTTTCTAATAACCCAACACAGCTACTGCCAGGCAATGTGTAATTATTAGCAATCATAGCATAAGAAAACAAAATATAATTAATGGCGTTTTTATTATTATCCACACTATTAACAATATGAGTGCCTGCCGTATGGGATTTAATTGAGATATTGTGGTGCGTTTTACCAGCAATTAGGCCAATGTGCTGAAAAGTAGCAGGAGCTTCAGGCATGTGATCACACACAGGCAATCAATGCACACTGGAATTTTAGCACCACAATCTGTCACAGCTTCTACAAATATGCCCTAACCAAAGAGACATGTAACAGCGACTATTGTATGCTCGGCATGCGATCATACATAAGCACAGTGGAAATGGAAATGCCAGAAGCTGTAAACTTTCTGATACTGTAGGAATTGTAATTTATTATGGAGTTTTATATTTTAAAGGAGAATCAAAGGCAAAACACAAAGTGCTAAGAATAGTCCCTGGCAAGGGTGGATATTCTGTTTGGTGTGCATCATTTATTTCATAGATGGAAAAAGAAATGTATATAATCTGCATCCATATTATTTTGTGTTTGTTAGGACAAACACAACCCATTGCAAACTGAATGATCAGATGATAAGTTTGTCAATAAAATCCTAGAACAAAAGTCTAAACAGCATTGTTTATACTTTTATATTGTTTTCATCTTCTATTGTGTTTCAGTCGTCACCAAAAGTTTCCTGGGGAACCATAAAACAGTTTTTTGCAAATTCCATTTTCAATTAGGAATCCAGTGATTTGGCCCATATACTCTCCTACACCTTGCTATTGGCTAAATGTGATGGATAGCATAATTGGCCAATAGTGAAATTGGAAAAGGGCTGGCTTAACCATTAAAGGAGAACTATGAGGTGAGTGCTCTTTTCACTCACCTCATAGTTCTAGCCGACCTGTGACAATGAGACTGTCACAGGTCGGCTCAGTAGATCGGGAGGTGAACGAACACATACCGGCGTTCGCTCACCTCTTGATCCTGTCACTGCTCTCTGCCATGACAGGGGAGGGGCTGGATTCCCCCCTCCACGCTCCGATCCGCCAGCGCTGACTGGCGGAACGGACGGGGGAGGGGGCGGGTACAGTTGGCTCTGCCTCTAGATAGGCAGAGCCAGCTGTCACTCACGCAGCTGGGCGGATCCCGTCATCTACGTCGGGAT
>NW_017306292.1:3479299-3486562 GCF_000935625.1 Nanorana parkeri | reverse complement strand
TTACAGAGCTAGGTTATTTTTCTTTTAAATAAATATTCATGTAATTTTATTGGTATCTATCTACCAGTAGCTGCCTCATTTCCCACCCTCGGCTTATATTCGGGTCAATACTTTTTCCCAGTTTTTTGTGGTAAAATTAGGTACCTCGGCTTATATTCGGGACGGCTTATACTCGAGTATATACGGTATCTATTATCAAATAAAGGTTGTTCTGGGGTGAATCTCATTTTATGCATTTTATCCAGTCACTCTTCTAACAAGGAACGTACTGAATGGTACTAACTATTTTTGGCTAACAAGGGCACATTTTATAGTGTTTACAAACCGTTTCTGAAGCATAAGGTTTCAGGAGAACATTTATTAATGAGGACAAAACACAGGAGTAAAATTAAACCTGAATGAGATTTCTGGGCTTCATGTTGCGTGACTTCAGTTAAAATACTGGCTATAAAAGCTTGAACATAATCAGCAAATGCTAGACTTCTAGAAAATTGTCAAACTAAACTAAAATTTAAAGTTAACACTCTGAAAAGTTTAAAAGAACTTGGCTAGCTCAACCCAAAATAGGATGGAGACTATTGGGTTGAACCACTTATATCTTAAAAGATAAGTGCACTTTAAAACAAAGTGCACTTATGGTTTAGACCCCATTAAGCTTTAGTCACTGCTCCCTCCCCATACAAAGATAAATACTTACCGAGTTCTGATGGGCTTGGCCTTGGTTGGTTGTTTGTTAACATCCTGTGGCGAACTTCTTCTTTTCCTGGCCACGCCTGCCCAGTAAATCCTCATTGATGTCTACGGGGCTCATCTACCTCCATCTGCCGGCTGTCACAGACTTATCCTAAAGGTCAGAATTTTTAAAGCAGATGCTGTGAATGTTGCATTTTTCCATTAAAATAGGTGGTGGTGGCTACCGTTTTTGTCTAAAGGGTTAACGGTTTTGTTAACTTGATGATCACTGAGGCAGGTTAACAAAACTAAAAATGTCAAGGTATTTTTATTACATAGTTACATTTATTTAGTTAGGTTGAAAACAACACATGTTTATCAGTTGACAAAAATATAGTGGATGCAATGTAACCCCAATTGTTACTTTTGAATGAACTAATTAAATAAAAAGATCAATGGCTTTGGGAACTCCCAAGGATTCCATTGGCCAGTTTCATCACTCATTCTCAGTGAGAGTCAATGATTATGAAGCAGGAACCTCTAAAATACAAATGTGGGGAAGGAGTGATGATGAGGTTCATTGAATGAGGAGGGGGCAGATAAGGTCTGAACATCCATTGGATTTTTTATTGGAACTCTTTCTAGAAAACGTGTAATATGTAATTGGTGTTTTTTTTAAACATTTCTTAAAATAACATTTTTTACTTGTGCTTAACTTTTAAGGGGTTAAAAATCCTGACAGTGATGCCAGGCCAATTATCAGTGGATCAGGTGCGGATGTGAAAATATCTGCAAACTTTACCAGCTGCAAATCTCAAACTTTGCGGATGGATTTGCTTATCGCTATTTATAGTTTTTTTTCTAATAACCCAACACAGCTACTGCCAGGCAATGTGTAATTATTAGCAATCATAGCATAAGAAAACAAAATATAATTAATGGCGTTTTTATTATTATCCACACTATTAACAATATGAGTGCCTGCCGTATGGGATTTAATTGAGATATTGTGGTGCGTTTTACCAGCAATTAGGCCAATGTGCTGAAAAGTAGCAGGAGCTTCAGGCATGTGATCACACACAGGCAATCAATGCACACTGGAATTTTAGCACCACAATCTGTCACAGCTTCTACAAATATGCCCTAACCAAAGAGACATGTAACAGCGACTATTGTATGCTCGGCATGCGATCATACATAAGCACAGTGGAAATGGAAATGCCAGAAGCTGTAAACTTTCTGATACTGTAGGAATTGTAATTTATTATGGAGTTTTATATTTTAAAGGAGAATCAAAGGCAAAACACAAAGTGCTAAGAATAGTCCCTGGCAAGGGTGGATATTCTGTTTGGTGTGCATCATTTATTTCATAGATGGAAAAAGAAATGTATATAATCTGCATCCATATTATTTTGTGTTTGTTAGGACAAACACAACCCATTGCAAACTGAATGATCAGATGATAAGTTTGTCAATAAAATCCTAGAACAAAAGTCTAAACAGCATTGTTTATACTTTTATATTGTTTTCATCTTCTATTGTGTTTCAGTCGTCACCAAAAGTTTCCTGGGGAACCATAAAACAGTTTTTTGCAAATTCCATTTTCAATTAGGAATCCAGTGATTTGGCCCATATACTCTCCTACACCTTGCTATTGGCTAAATGTGATGGATAGCATAATTGGCCAATAGTGAAATTGGAAAAGGGCTGGCTTAACCATTAAAGGAGAACTATGAGGTGAGTGCTCTTTTCACTCACCTCATAGTTCTAGCCGACCTGTGACAATGAGACTGTCACAGGTCGGCTCAGTAGATCGGGAGGTGAACGAACACATACCGGCGTTCGCTCACCTCTTGATCCTGTCACTGCTCTCTGCCATGACAGGGGAGGGGCTGGATTCCCCCCTCCACGCTCCGATCCGCCAGCGCTGACTGGCGGAACGGACGGGGGAGGGGGCGGGTACAGTTGGCTCTGCCTCTAGATAGGCAGAGCCAGCTGTCACTCACGCAGCTGGGCGGATCCCGTCATCTACGTCGGGATCCGCTCCGGCGTCTCAGTATACCGCGAGCTGTAGCTCGCGGTATACTGAGCTTAGGGTAACGTGAGGACGCTAGTTTGTGTCCTCCCGTTACCCTAAGGAGAACTATGGGGAAAAACACTGACCCCATAGTTCTCCTTAAACTTTTAGCTGGTATTTGCTTTGCATACTATATACCCCTCATTTCAGGACTCTTGAGGTGCTCTTGACAGTAACCAAAAACTATCCAGCTGGGACTTTATCATAAAAAAACCTCTCTACATAGTTGCTATTAACACAGCTATAGTGTTATCTTATCTTAGGTCATGTTTGGCTGTACATCTCCTCTGCCCAGCTGTCATTTGCGCGGCAAGTGGCCAGCCCTTCGGCAGGCCGTTCTTCCCACTTTGGCTGTCACTTCGGCTCAGTCGAGCTGAAGCATATGCCTTCGGGGCGGCTAAGCTGCTCGGCGGCCTTCGGCTGCTGTACGGGCTATTGTGAATAGCCCGTACAGCAATCGTTCGGTTCGACTCAGCCGAAGGATCAGCCGAAGCTACGGCTCTTTAGAGAATAACCCTCTTACTCTACTAAGTAAACAGTCTCTACTTCTTTAGTAAATCAACCCAATAACGCTGCCACAAGTCTGCTCTACCGGTCTCCATAGAGAATATAATTTTTCAGCATGGTATGACTTTCTGCCTTTGAAATCAATAATTTTACCACAACAAACTTTGTGTCACAAAGGGCAAGTAAAGTGGAAATATTCTGACCATTTTATGGAGGACCATTTTATGGAGGTTGACTAGAGACACTGGTAAGGCTGCGTGGGGAGTTTGGTGGCACAAACAGGCTCTGTATGAGGGGGCTCAGTGAACATACAAAGACTCTATATGAAGAGCTTAGTGCATATACACAGATTTTGTATGAGGGGGAACAGCACAAGCAAAATCTCTGCATGGGGAAATGGCTCATTGCACATACACAGGCTCTGGATGAAGGGGGGAGGCTTAATGCACATACACAGACTAGTTATAATCATGCTTTTCATTAGTAGGGGTTGGAAGTAAGAAAAACATATCCATCTATCTATCTGGATAGATCTATGTAGATCTAAAACATCTATCTATCCAGAATTGTAAGGAGATATAAATCGGTCTGGTGGTTTTGAGAGAGACATGGTGGTTACTGATAACCCCATGGATGATAATTTTTAAATGTGGAGATAATATGATGCAGATATATGTTTGCCCCACATTGTATAGCACACCCACAAACTGCTGCAGTGCATGACTATACTACTACTTGCATTGCTTGTTTGGAGGAACAGTCCACCTTTGGATCAAAATGTGTCACTTACTATATTTTGTTCTTTCTTTTAGGTTTGCTGTGTACATCACTATAAACAAATATACTGTATACGTGTTTCCATTTTTTGTGCATTCATGGTTCTTTGTGCATTCACGTTTCATTAGAGTTATGACTTGGGAAGGTTCAGTAAAATATCTATAAAGCACAAAGATGGCCATCCCAGCTAACAGTGTTTTAAAATATGTACTTGTGACCAGGCCCTTACTGGATATGTTCAGTGTATCTAATCTCTGTCAACAACAGATGGGTTAATGCTAAGAGTAAAACCAGCTCTGAACAAATTCTTAATGCTAGTCATCTGTAAATAATTCTCCAGCTTACCAACTGTGAATAATTTCCAAACTCACCATGAAGTAGCAAAAAATATGAGAGAAAAGGAGATTAAATGAACAAAAGACAAATTCACATGTGAGTTATGTTTGACTTGCTCGTGAAATGCCTACATAATTTTAATCAGTTTAACCTTTTCTGTTGTAACTATATTTGGTGGAAATGTTTATTGATGTGATAACTCATTTAAATGTCATGAATATTCCTCATCTGTTTGCAGAGGAGGCAGTGAACTGGACGTGTTTGACAGCTTATATTTGGAAATGTTACCCTATCAAAAAAGAAAGATGTGTATACATCATTCATCACACAGTGACTGTATGTTAGCTTTATAATAATGCTTTTGGAGCCAATATAGAACATGGGGTGGGCTTCCTCTGTTTTGGGGTTTACTTCTAAAACTTAATTGCATACAGGCTTCTAAATAAATAGGCCCTAGACTGTGTATGTGTTTTTCTGCATGCATGGTAGTTGTATAGACATCATAATGAAACCCTTTTGCAGCAAGGATTGATGTGCATGGCTCTGTGTGATGTGAAACACTGTGTTCTATGGATATGGGAATTAAATACATGTTATCACTAGGGATAAGCAAATTTGGGAGTTTTTGTTTCACCATAATGCCGACAAAATTGGAAACATTACAGCAAAATGCACTGGGGTAAACATGGAATGTGAATTTAATGTGTTTTCAGTTTTTTTTTAGAGTGCAATGGGCTTTAAATGTTTCCTAAGTGTTAGGGCAGCAGCTTTCAACTAAGCTTGTGCCAAGAATCAGCTCCTAGTTAGCTGGGAACATGGTGTTAAACACTAAGGAACAGAAATGAACAAAGGCATAGCAAAGCAAAGGGATGTGGTATGGCTGTGTTCATAAACAAACCCATGCCACACAACAACAGTATCATTTTTAATGAGCTAATTTTGCCTAGCAGTGCCACAAAATTATCAAAACTAAAGCCTGATAACTAAGACATTTTTGGAGGAATACGAATTTCCTTTTTTTTCCCACAAATTAAATTCAGCAAAATCACTCACACATCTGTGATTATTGACGCAGAACTTTTTACCAGACTCAGAAGAGCTTGATTGGGAAGTAAGGTGTGCTTCCAATCCCAAGGGGGACACTCAAGGAAAACCTCTAGCATAAATAAAAAATAAGCAATGCACAGCTATTTAAAGGAGTAGTATTGGGAGAGTAAAATATACTCTTACCAATAGTTTGAGCTGGCTTGTGAAAGTGCAGCTCTCACACGATGGCTCTATAACTGGAGAACTGGGTGATGTAATCAGTGAACTGTCAGTCACCGCTCCCTGCAGGGATTCACCCCTCCCCATTTACATTAATAAATGTACTCCTGTGACCCAAAAGAGAACTACTGAAAAGCCAAAAAAAAAGGTGCGGCTTAAGTTCTTTTAAAGGTTAGTTTAATAGCTATATATATATATCTATAGATATCTATAGATATTTATCTATAGATACATAGATAGATATCTATAGATATATAGATATATATTCACAATTTATTATATCATTTCATGTGACGACACAGAAGAAATGATACTTTGCTACAATGTAAAGTAGTGAGTCTACAGCTTGTATATCGTTGTACATTTGCTGTCCCCTCAAAATAACTTAACACACAGCCATTAATGTCTAAACCCCTGGAAACAAAAGTGAGTACACCCCTAAGTGAAAATGTCCAAATTGGGCCCAATTAGCCATTTTCTCTCCCAGTGTCATGTGACTCATTGGTGTTACAAGGTCTCAGGTGTGAATGGGGAGCAGGTGTGTTAAATTTGGTGTTATCGCTCTCACTCTCTCATACTGGTCACTGGAAGTTCAACATGGCACCTCATGGCAAAGAACTCTCTGAGGGTCTGATTGTTGCTCTACATAAAGATGGTCTAGGCCATAAGAAGATTGCCAAGACCCTGAAACTGAGCTGCAGCACGGTGGCCAAGACCATACAGCGTTTTAACAGGACAGGTTCCACTCAGAACAGGCCTCGCCATGGTCGACCAAAGAAGTTGAGTGCACATGCTCATCGTCATATCCAGAGGTTGTCTTTGGGAAATAGACGTACGAGTGCTGCCAGCATTGCTGCAGAGTGCTCAGACCATAGGCCACACACTGCATCAAATTGGTCTGCATGGCTGTCGTCCCAGAAGGAAGCCTCTTCTAAGATGATGCACAAGAAAGCCCGCAAACAGTTTGCTGAAGACAAGCAGACTAAGGACATGGATAACTGGAACCATGTCCTGTGGTCTGATGAGGCCAAGATAAACTTATTTGGTTCAGATGGTGTCAAGCGTGTGTGGCAGGAACCAGATGAGGAGTACAAAGACAAGTGTGTCTTGCCTAAAGTCAAGCATGGTGGTGGGAGTGTCATGGTCTGGGGCTGCATGAGTGCTGCCAGCACTGGGGAGCTACAGTTCCTTGAGGGAACCATGAATGCCAACATGTACTGTGACATACTGAAGCAGAGCATGATCCCCTCCCTTCGGAGACTGGGCCACAGGGCAGTATTCCAACATGATAACGACCCCAAACACACCTCCAAGACGACCACTGCCTTGCTAAAGTAGCTGAGGGTAAAGGTGATGGACTGGCCAAGCATGTCTCCAGACCTAAACCCTATTGAGCATCTGTGGGGCATCCTCAAACGGAAGGTGGAGGAGCGCAAGGTCTCTAACATCCACCAGCTCTGTGATGTCGTCATGAAGGAGTGGAAGAGGATTCCAGTGGCAACATGTGAAGCTCTGGTGAACTCCATGGCCAAGAGGGTTAAGGCAGTGCTTCTGTGTCAATTCTTCTGTGTCGTCACATGAAATTATATAATACAATATTTACAAAAATGTGAGGGGTGTACTCATTT
>NW_017306292.1:3450700-3479205 GCF_000935625.1 Nanorana parkeri | reverse complement strand
TATATCTATATAGATATAGATATATATATATATATTGTGATGTTCGGGGATATTAGCACATAGAGTGAACACTTAAGAATGCAGTCTACTTGCAATATCTTCGGTTCAAGGGCTCGGTAGCCCACTTTTATTCAACACAAAGTTTATAAATCCATCTTGGATACCCACGCAGGGGTTGTCAGCATAATTCATGAAAGGCTTTAAAGCAACACACACAAGAATAGCCTCCTGGCTTCCACTTTAAACAGTAGTACTTCTGACCCACTGGTCCTCTTTGAAGTGCTGTCCCACACTTGTACTGGTGGCCCCTCAGGCTCATGGCTCTCCTAGCCTCACCAGTCCTCTCCCAGCCTACCTGGCTGTCTTAGTGTGCCTCCAGCACACTCACCACCTGACTCCTCTCTGACTTCTGGGGGCATTCTCCTGACACCTGAACACGGTCTGTTCCTCTTTCCCAGCAGGAGCTAATTCCCCTAGCCAGCACCCTTTCCTTAAGGGTTGTGCACACCTGTGCAATCATCTGGTGCTGGCCACTGCTAAAGCCTGGATCTAGGCCTGGGGATCTCATCTTTCCTCCAGAATTCCCTTGAAACCTCCCAGTTCCAGGACCCCAAGCAGAATCCAGACAATCCCTTGCTTCCTGACACATCTCAGCCCATCTGGCTGAGAGTCCCAGGTGCTCATCACATCCAATTCTACAGTGGGATTGCCACACAATACCACTATATATATAGACAAAAGGTGAAGTTATATATATAGTGGTATTGTGTGGCAATCCCACTGTAGAAGTATGGGGCATAGTATGGTTACATGCCCTGAGATGTGGGGTCCACCACAACCTTCACCATGTTTTGGATGTGGTCAACTGGACCATAAGTCTGCAACATGCCCTGTGCTCTGGGGTACCCCTTAAGGTACTGTTGGGCAGGAGACCAAACCCGCCAGTCCAAGCCATGAGGCTAATGTGTGTGCAGTTGTCCATAGCAACGCGGGGGAGAGTTCCTTGGAGCCCACAGGGGGCACCAAAGATGACTGGACAATGTCAACACAAAACCAACGCTCTCAAATTAAGTTAAACACAGTGTCTGAGAGGGATGGTAAGACTGACATTGCTGAATCTTTTGCTGGAACTGTGTGTCCTACAGTCAAAGAGACTGGCTGTAGCCTTATGTGTGAGATGGGAGTAACGCCAGTAGAGCAGCCCATGGGACATTCTATGAGGGACTTGCCTCTGCTCAGTATACAGGGAAATGGAGAGGCAAGAGTTAAAAATGGCTATGATGATGTGTTCCCTTCCATTGCAAATGGGGGTTTCAACATTATTACTGTTGTTGTCTGGATAACAATGCGTTGTTTGCAACCAGGGTGGATGCAACAGAACTATCCTTGGTAATCTCAGTGGGACTCAAGAGCTTGGAGCCAGAGGTTACCCAGGATAATTGTGGTGCCGGTATGATGGGTCACATGTTAAGTGAAGTGTCGAGTGATGATGCACAGGTGGTTGATTTAGTGCCACCAGGTAACAATGGTAACAATGTCTCTGATCGTACACCTGAGTCATTTGGACAAAAGGTGAAGTTAAATGTGGTAGGGGTGACCAATAGTCGAAATGTGTTAAATCCGCTAGAGACAGTGAGTAAAGTAGCAGAGGTGTCCTTGGAAACCTTTAAGTAAACAGGTGAGCTGGAGACAAAGGTTATCCAGGACAGCTATGGTGCCGCCCTGCTGGCCACCGCTGAAAGTTCAACTAGTAATGGGAATGAGTTCAAGTTGAGTGACATTTCTGAAAATATTGCTTTGTTTAATGGAGAGCCACAGGCTCACAGTGGTGACCATGTGTTTGGGGTATCTACAGAGCTAGAGGCTCATTATTCTGAAGAAAATGTTATGTCTAATATGTCTAATGATGTAATTGCTGGAATGAATAATGGTATTGATGTTCAGCTGGGTGATGTAGTGCCACCAGCTCAGACTAGTGCAGATGTGGTAAAACTGCAGGGTGTGTATGAAGACAAGGACACCCCATCTGTTGTGGTGGCTGAGAAGTTAATGCCTAACACCCAGCCAGTGGTGTCTCCTTGGAGGGAGGTATTGGCACAATGGGATACTTTTCATGGGACCTCAGCGAGCGTAGATTGGGCCAGGTTGCTCAAATGTTTGTTGCCTCTAGGGGGAGATGTATTGTCTGAGACCCCAGAGATAAACAAACACAAGGTATTGGTAAACAAAATGGAAACAAACCTAAAACATGTACTAATGGTAAATGATGGTCCTGTTTTATACAGTGACGGGACGCACAATATTTCTGCTGTGTAAAAAAGAGGGGCTGCTAATCAGCTTGTAGACGAAGGTGTGGCTGCTGGAGCAGCTGATATCATTCATCAGGTGGATGAGTTGAGTAGAATTGAGGATGCAGCAGAAGCTTTTTCTGAGTCCCAGGACAGGGTTAAAAATGTCTTTGGTGTTCCTAAGGGGGGACAGCCCTTAGTGCAGTTGCCAGTAGTAATGGGGAACTGTGAAGTGGTTCAGGACTCCACCTGGGAGACAGGAAAGCTCCACCCAGGAGACAGAGTGGAGTCCAGTGCAGCAGGGTGCTGTGGATTGGGAAGAACCCCCAGTGTGCAGGTTAGCACATGACTGAGGCTGTCTGGAGGAACAGATAGTGGCCTGAGGTCTAAGGCCAGAGCAGCGGTGCTAGCAATGCAAAGCCAGGAGGCTGGTTGCATGAATTTAATGGTTCATATAAATCACTTTTCATTAATGTATTAGATAACATTGTATACATTATACATTTTTGGTTACAATTATTTTATTGTCAGCTATCCATTTGCAAACATCTATCTTTGCATTGCTCATCTACTCCATAAATAACTAGGTGTGGTGCAATATATTAGGTCCAGAATGTAAGCAGTGGCTGGCATATGGCATAGATCATTTGGCATTTGCTCAGTGACTAGAATGTGGCATAATGGCACTTAGAGACTAATGATTGTGGGATTGTTTATATACTTTGATATGTGGGTAGGGTTTCTGACATACAGTCACAATGATCTTAGTGTGGACAAAATAGTTCTCTAACAACTAAGGCATTGTGTCACACTAAATTAATATTAATATAATATTTGATGTGATTAATTTGCCTCTGAGCATCTTCCTGGCACAGAATCTGTTTCACACTGACTTTTGATTGGCTCCGAATGGAAACCAGACGTTAAGTCTTGTTAGCTTTTCATTCAAGTGATAATAAAGTCAAAAGGTTTTTAAACTATTTCAAGTGTTTAATAAATCACTTACAAAGAATTCTGCTTCTTAATGTTTAAAAGTTTAATTTCCTGCAGAATCAGATGGTCCCCTGAACTCTGGCCCTGATAACCTGTTTTAGGGTGGCTGCTTTCCCTTGCATGGTCCTATGGAGCCACCCTTGTGTGAGCTAGTAAGCTGCGTGTGTCTCCACAAAGGCAATACACTCCCCTGCTTGCTGCTCCCCCCTCCCCCAAGCTAGTATATAGACAGCTGCTGGAGACAGTGCTGTTTCTTGTGAGTTTGTACTGGACATGAGGTTCAGGGAAGCTGAGCTGGGAGAGTTGGAGCTGTTTGGAAACATGGTGACTGTAAGTAGACATGTAAGCTGCAGAAATATTTGATATTTCAGGATTCAGGTCCGAAATTCAATTTGGTTCGGGGTTTAGGATTTGGACGAAATCTGAATTTTCATTAGTTTCGGTTAAGTTTACGAACGAATATTCATAACGACTACCACAGAAAACCAATACTGAAGCTGAATCTCATAGACCCAAATGGCATTCAGGCGCTCCCGAATGTAATTTGGATATTTGGATCCCTTATGCCATTTAGGAGCCTCAGCTTTAGTATTATATGTATATACTGTATATGGCTCCCATGTTGCCATAACAAAAATATATATATTTGATCTGAATTTATTAAGGAAAACAAGTTTGAAAGTTTAAAACTACTTTAATGGCTAAAACCTTCAGTTACATTTTTGATTTATTTAGCCAGGAAAATATAAAGCAGGTGGAGCTCCAGGTGGTTTTTATTATGTTTACATGGCTTAACGTAAAGGGAAACTGTACTTTGCCATAGGAAGACAGAGGGAGTATCAAGTGTAGCAGAGATCAGGATGGTTGAGAAGTGGAAATTAAGTAATAAGGTAATCTCTCTGCTATTTCCTCCCATCAGTCTGTTTCTTGTCCTCAAATGCAAATGCCAGCCACTTGATTGGCTTTAAGTGCTGACCAACCCTTTTCCAGTCTGAGTCGTACACAGGAGGTTATAAGTGGCTAAAATTCAACTATTTGTACTTAGACTCTTTTGGTAAAAGAAACTGAAGTCGATTTACAGTAGTAAAGGAGTTGAATAATAATAAAAAAAAGTGAAGCTCTCTTTAATTATCTAATCATGTTCAGATGCATTTAACAGGTATTTGCTTTTCACATAATTGGATAATTGAAGTTAATCTTTTTTTGAGTAAACATGCTCATCTCCTAAAACAGTAAACTTTTTAAACTCAGTGAGTAAATCAGCTTTTTTTTTACATGTTTCCACTGCCAAAAAAATTCTTAAGCCGTCTCCTACCACATTTTTGTTTGCATTCATTGCATGCAGTGCATGTGCAGTACAGCGTACACTCCTGACCCAGTGCCAACATCGGTAATGGAGCTGGATCCTGGGATTAAGCTATTGTAGTGCTCATGCACTGGAGTTACATCACCAGTGTGCGCCCAATGGTGAAAGAAAGAAGAAGTCCAGAAGAATTTGGCAGCAGTGGCGATGGAGCTACAAAGGGGAACAATGATCTTGCACTACTGGAGAAGGCCAAACTAAAGGTAAGTCTGTCATAATGTACTAGTACACTCTTGCCTTAAGATAGACTTCTGTGACAGAAGCATCAGACACTGGAGTGAAGCAGTGAAGCTAAAACATATTGAAGGGAATACCATAAGTTCGGAAAAAAAACATACTCCTCTAATACTCTACACCCCCTCAGGGAGTGCACTAAACAAGCCGAGCAAGTTTGGGCCAAGTTTTGGCTTTTCAGCATGATTTGGGCAAAAATTAAGTCAATAACAGATTATTGGGTTATAAAAACTATTTCAAGGGGTTTCCAGACAAAAGGCAGTTTTCCAGACAAAAGATATGTGTTGGGGAAGCACGTAGAGACTTCTCTCTCAGAACGCAATCGTTTTGTGCCACAGGATCAGAATTATCAGTGTGTATAATGAACGATATCTAGGGTCACGAGGAAATGGGGGGCTGGAGACCAGACTTTGATTTATGGAGTTTTAATGAGCACATGCACACAGAATGGTTCAAAATGGAGTCTCTGCAGTTGATCATTCAATCTGCCAAACAGGAGACTACATGCTTACAATCTATTTAAAGGATTTCAACTATTCTTGAGGTTCACATTTGGCAATAAACAAACATTTTCAGTTCACTGCCATGCCCTTCTGGTTTTTAAATCCACGCACCTTTACAATGTGTTAATGACAGTGGTCCAATTGCTGAGAGAGAAGGGGATAGGACAAGATCCTTACCTAAATTACGTAGTCTTTCTGTCTCAGTTACACAGCAGACAGCAAGACAATCTGATCAAATACAGGGACAGAGTGATAACAATAATGGATACTTTTGATCGGATAAAAAAAAAGGTATGTGACCCCGACAAGGGACCTGATATATCTAGGGAAACCCAATCTTCTTTCTGGATGACAAAGTTCTGATCATCAAAAAGAAAGTAGGGACTATGTCTCAAGAGAATTCTAATCACCCGGGACATGAAACTATGTCTCTGGTGGTGGAAGCCCAAGGAAAACCTGTTTCAGGGTCACTCTACTCCCCACCTCATTCACCACAGTTATGGCAGATGCCAGTGGTACAGGACAGCAAATCTATGACCAGCATGTCCATTTTTGACAGTCTGGGTCTCCAGAGCGAGAGATTGAAGTGAGCCAAGTCATCAAAAGGATATTGAGTGCCATGAAACCCAGAACTAACCCTGGAATAGGATCAAACCTAGTAAAATCCCAGGTCCAGAATGTTCTGAAATGCCTGCAGCTTGGCTTAGACTCCTTAATTTTCTGTCCCTATAGGTCCAGCTATTAGCAATATCTTCCTTCACAAATATTCAGTGGGCCACACAGAATCTGGAGGACCAATTCCTCCAGATTCCTCCAGATTCCTAAGTGAGAAAACTTAGAATTACTTGATGCCTACTGTTTACAAAAGTGAGACCTGCCTCTTGTTTTGAAGTATCTATCTGGCCCTCCCTTTTACGATAAGCAAAATTGTGAAAATTGACTCCAATTTTAGCCTTTCTGATTGCAATCACTTCCTGAGAGCTGATGTTTGCCATGTTTAAGGAGGCAGAAACACAACTGACACAATCTGCTGCATGTGGGAGCAGTCTTACAAGCCTACATTAAAACAACTTCTGAATTCAGACTAGGTAAATGTATTTACCTTACAGAATAATGGGTATTCAGAGCACACAAAGGTTCAGCTTACTTACTAACATTCACTTTGTTAGGGTAGCATCCTGTACTCGCTTAGTAAACAGTTTGCTGTTATACCTATTGCTCTGTGCTACATGCTATTAAGAAAAAGATGCAACAGAATGACAGATGGTAATTTCCTCTCTTGGGATTCTGTCATATTACTGTGCATGGTGTCAGCTGAATTGAAAGTATCAAATAAAATTGTACCTACATTAGATTTCTCATTAGATATTACCGCTTGTAGCTTCCCCCTTTTCCTTTCATGTTTTCTTCATGCATGTGTGCATTTTAGTTAGCACAAGGCTTTCACATTAATTGCTTTGCTTTATATTGCATTGGGAGTATCAAGACATATATGTACTAAGCTTAGAGCAGTCTAAAAAAATAACATGATGCTGGCAGTACATTATAAGCTGTCATAGTGTAGTGGAATGTGAGTGCTAGTTTGGTGCCCATGCTTGTATCATGGCTTGTACCTTCAGGCAGGTTCCCAGCAGGGGGCTCCCAGGACACACAGAGATTTTACATCCATTGCTAAATATTTAACAGCAACTTCATTATCTTCTCCCGTTTGGGGATATATTTAAAACTTCATTGCATTTGCAGCATTGTACACTTGGCAGATCTTGAAAAATTAATTTTAGTTGTATATGCTGGGAAGCAACTCATTCCATTTCAGAACAT
Organism: Nanorana parkeri; assembly: GCF_000935625.1. NCBI lineage: Eukaryota > Metazoa > Chordata > Amphibia > Anura > Dicroglossidae > Nanorana > Nanorana parkeri. The sequence goes on along the minus strand of NW_017306292.1, from coordinate 3,472,003 downwards.
ATTACGACAATCATTCCCATTCCTCTTTTAAACTGTAATTTTCTCTATCAGTTGCAACATAGTGAAGCATTTTATACAGTATATACTATTTTTTCCTGCAGATATATGCAACCCTACCCCCTCATACACACAAATACATTCTACATTTTTCTAAAGGCCACACACATTTATACACATAGATACAATGTACAGTGCTTAATTATTAATACAGTATTATTATTATTATTATTCAGCAATTATATGCCAAGGACTATGACATTCAATCAGCTTTTATCAGTTATAGTTGATAAAAAACCCAATCACTAAAATCTTATATAATCTTTAGGCATGTTAATGTAATATCGAATTTCAAGTTCAGTCTTTAAATCCTACAGGTAGGGGGATGTGCTCAGGTTTGGACCAAATCCGATCCGGACTTGAGCTTCTCCGAACCTAGCTATATGGGCCCACCCAATCAGTTGCGGGCAGGGCATTCCCTGCTCCACAGATGCACAGAATAAAGGGACAGGATGCTTGTGTTGATGTCATTGACCTTATATGGCCATGTTAGGTCAATGTCATTCAGCAAATATAGCTACCGGTATGTGTCCATATAAGGTTGATTATGTCGTTGCACCCAGCCCATTTGTTTACCAGAAGCTGCGGACATGGAATCCCCAGTTGTTTGGGTGGCAGTAGAAGGAGCTTCCTTCTGTTTTCAGAGGAGCTCATTCCATGTCTATAGAAGCTCAGGTTTGAACTGGATTTGGCCAGACCTGAGCTCATCCCTACCTACAGGTATTAAAATAATCCTGCCGTGCAGGTCCTTGTTCAGGCACTTCCTGTTATACAATACTCTGTCTTCCAATTGCTGTCCTGTTGTGTAAACCTGTTACATGTACTTCCAGTGCAGAATATAAGCTGCTGAGAAGATACCAAAAGCACAGGCATGTTCCTTTGTTATCACCACAAGAAGCATGCCCTGAGCAAAGGCATTCAGCTGCTGCTTGGGTGAGTGCATGTAGACCAGACATGGTCACAAAGAGGCTGCAGGAGATCAACAATGAGAAGCAACAAGGATAAAAAAGGTAAAACAGGATTTTTTAAAGCAAAAACAAAAAAATTGTTTATGATAGACAGTGTTTTAGCAAATTACATATCATCCAGTTAGAGTTTACATCTATTTTAACAAGGTAAATGTACATAGTTGCATCTAAGTTTTGTATTTTTGCTGCAATCATACAGTCCATATACCCATAGCACTCAGAACCGCTGTTCTATCAAATGAGAAGTGGGTGCAACGGATGTTGACGGATGGCTACCACCTGACTATACGTATAGATGAATGGACACGGGCACTCCAAGGCAGATCAGGTACGTCTGTTTATTAACGTACATGTTGCACACATGTCTGCAGCATGTACGTTAATAAATAGACGTATCTGATCTGCTTTGGAGTGCTGGTGTCCATTCTTCTATTTAATGCATTTATGTCACAACTAAAGGCACCAGAATTGATTTCATCTATTTTCTCTGAGACTGTTAATACCTGGACTTTTTACACTGTGTTTACATGGTCATGATGTTCCATGATTCCCTAAACCACAGAGATGTACTGCGGTCTGCTGACAGCCACATGATTGCAGGTATAAAGATCTCAGATCCTTATCTCTGTGGGTGTGTTTCATTTTTTTGTGTTGTAGTATTTCAGCACAATATTTAACTCCGTTTTGTTGTTCTGTAATTGACGTGTCAGTTAAGAAGTAAATTATTGCTAAGTAACCACATACAGCTTTAATTCCTGATTCTGCAGCGGTAAGTCAGTTCAGAAGTAAATTATTGCTGTCTAACCAGATACAGCTTTAATTCCTGATTCTGCAGCGGTGGCCAATGTTGCTGATACCCACTATCCAGGCCTCTATAACGGAGGCGGTGGAAACGGCGATCACTAAAGGTATGAAATCTCTACGCCATGACCTCCTTGCACAGACTCGCCATGTTACGGAGGTGGAAAACATGGTCTCTCTCCTGGAAGACGAATTGGCGGCCACCAATTCTCATATCCGAGACCTCACTCAACAACAACTGATGACTTCCACGAAGCTGGAGGATCTAGAAAGCCGTTCTAGGAGGAACAACCTCCGTATTGTGGGCCTACCAGAATCATACCTATCCACAGACCTGCCACGCATTTGCTCGCATCTCCTCCCAGAAGTGCTGGGGCTTGCCCGCGACTGCATGGTGGAGAGGGCACATCGCTTGGGCTCACCTCAGCAGAAATACTCTTGCCCGTGCCCAGTGATCATGAAGTACTTGTCATACGTGTAACGGACATTCTTAAGGCCTATCACAATGCTAATACCCTCCGCCTCAACGACTACAACATCTTGCTCTTTGCTGATTATTCGGCAGAGGTCAGCCGCAAGCAGAAGGCCTTCTCTGAAATATGCAAGACTCTGCATCAAAGGAAGCTACGATTCTCCTTGACATACCCATCGATTCTCCATGTTCAATCCTTGGATGGAACCAGACATACCTTCACAACACCACAGGATGCCCTCTCTTTCCTCGACCCCTCTAGCCCGACGGGCCTGGATCAACGTACCCACTCGGGAAGCAAGCGGCAACGGAGATCTTTCCCTCCTCCTGCCTCATCAATGGCGGATCCCCCTTGACCGAGATCGTGGGGTAATGGCTCGAGCCTTTAGGATTTCCTGGCCAATGGAGGCATACCTACTTCCTCTGCTGGATCTCTCTGTTGAGGGCCTACAAAATTGAAGTTTTACGTTCCTTTTACATTATACGTTTTCCTTTATTAACTAATTCTCCTTGGTTTCCCTCCCGAGTCGCCATGTCTGACTTATGTCATACCGACCGCTGAGACTGACCGAGGACTCCATCACGTAACTATACTCTGTGACTTCTAGTTTTGACTTTTTTTTTCACTGCCTTAACCCATAGCTCTGGCCTAGTACATCGTTAGCATTTCCTAGTCCCATGCACTGTTGCATTTTCGCCGAGGACATGTTTAGTGGGAAAAAAGGGAGTGCCATGACTATGTTGTTTTTTTCATCTGCTCCGGAAATGTTTGCTCCGGGTAGATTGCATGACGGATGGTTTGTGTGTTTTCCAGTTTTTCACTTTTTACTTTGTTATTGAACACATGTCAATGCTCATCAATTTTAAATGTTACAGAAACTGGCTAGCTTGTATTGTACGCTGCACTAAGGGTTCTCCATCTCAGTTATTGATGACACTGCTCTCCTTTGCCCAACAAGCACTTATTCACGATTTGCTTATCTCTGACCACGCACTCCATCTACACAAACGTATCCCAAGGGGAGATGCATGCATATGCCGTTTTCCCTCTCATCTACTAGAGGATGCTCACTTCCGAGAGACAGTTCTGTCTGTTTGGCAAGATTGTGAAGCCACCAATGCCTCACCAGACATCTCGCCTACATTATTCTGGGAGGCTGGTAAAGCCTATCTACGTGGGCGACTATTTGCTTATGTTGGTGCCAAGCAAAAGCAGTCGATTATTTCCCATTCGGCAGCGAGTCTTAGTCTACGCCAAGCCTACTCAGCCTTTAAAGCTAACCCCACGAGAGAACTCATGACATCCTGGGCCAAGGCGAAAGGGGAATACGAAGTCCTATTGCACCGCTATGATCTCTATACTAAATCGATCTGGGAACTCAAATTCCATAAATTTGGCAACAAATGTGGTAAATTACTAGCCAACCTAGTTAGACCACGTCAATGCCCCCGTCCAATACACTGTTTGAAAGACCATCAGGGACATAGAGTCATGGACCCGAAACAGATAAATACTTTACTACACTCCACATACTAATCAGCGCCTGTATACACACCCACTCCACACCAAAGGATCATTCTTCTTTCCCCTTTGATATCATCCCCCTCCCAACCCTTACAGAATCCCAACTAACGTCCCTTAATGCAGACATATCAGAAACTGAAATTTTGCATACAATAGCCTCTTTGAGTAATGGCAAATCCCCAGGGCCAGACGGATACACTGCAGAAATGTATAAGCTTTTGAAAACTCCGCTGCTGCCCACACTCCACAAAGCGCTTACCCACATGTGGACTATGGGGTCATACATGCCCACAGGCAAAGAATCATATCTTAAGGTGCTCCTAAAACCACATAAGGATCCCCAATTACCAGACTCTTATCGACCCATCTCTTTACTAAATGTGGACTCTAAAATACTCTCTAAAATATGGGCCAACAGACTAGCATCTATCATGCCACAACGTTTGCATCCCACTCAGGTAGGATTTATCAGCGGCTGTAATTAACATCCAGAAAGTGTTGGCAGTACTGGAACAGCCTGGAGAGGGATGTGCCATAATAACGTAAGACGCTGAGAAAGCCTTTGACTATGTTAGACACGATTGGCTTTTTTTCATAATGTCCAAAATGGGTTTCGAGGGTCACTTTCATCAGCTTATACACGCTATGTACAAGTCCCCTATAGCCAGAATATTCTCTGATGGCTTTCTGTCTTCCCCCATTACTTTACTGCAAGGAACACGGCAGGGATGCCCCTTATCTCCCCTATTATTCAATCTAGCCATTGAACCCCTATCTAGGTGGCTACTTTTCAAAGCAAACCTCCAGGGTGGGACAAGAGAAACTTTGCGCAGCTCTCTTTGCAGACGATTTACTCATCTTCACATCTAAGGTGTGAGAGGATGTACCCCTGGTCTTGTACATTCTAGACGAATTTGGCTCCCACTCAGGATATAAAATAAACGTAACTAAAAGTGAAATATTGCTCCTGTCCCCCACAACTTCTCCGAGCTTCTCGGCAGTCACTAGATGTGGCCTGCAGCTAGCCACTAATCATATTACCTACCTGGGTATCAAGTTGGGTAGTCTACCTTTATTGCTACCGTGTTTCCCCCGAAAATAAGACCTACCCCGAAAATAAGACCTAGTGCTAACTTCAGGGATTTCTGTAATATAAGACCTACCCCGAAAATAAGACCTAGTTCGGCAGTAGGGGGCGCACATGTATTGCTGCATCCAAGCAGCCAGCAAGGGGTCTGAGTGTAAAAATCAATGACATGTGCAGCTTGTCTCCTGTCTGCATGTACGGTCTAATAAAATGCCACGATCGCAAAGCTCCCTCCCTCCGGCCCATCTGCCCGCCGCTCCACCCGTCTGCATGTACGGTCTAAAAACAAGTAAAGATCGTATAAAACTTTCTGGCCGCAGCTCCCTCCGGCCCGTCTGCAAGCCGTTCCGCCCGACTGCCTCCCGACTGCCTCGGCTTTTAGGATGCCTGGACGGCATCAGAGAGCTCCAGACAGCTGCAGCCAGGTACCGTACTGTGACACTGTGTGACAGTCACAGTACCATTCTTTCACTCCCCTTCTCCAGTACTGTATGATACAGTACATTACATGCCGGTATCTCTGCTCTGCGTGACAGTCACGGTCCTGATTTCTGTACATAGAATACAGAGAATACAGATTAAAAACAGGTCTCCATCCCTACATCTCAAGGCATATCCCCATAATTAATAACCCACACTTTACTCAGGGCTCGAACGGAGGGGGATTTAGGCTCTGGGCGGCGAGAGGGCTCCAAAAGGTGATTCAACTATTTGACCCGGATACCCACCCTTACTTTACCAGAGCTGCAAGCAAAATGTTATCTTCCATCACACCATCACTTTCAATATTTACAACTGACCCACTATTGGCGCAGCAAAACTACATTGCCCAGCACATTTTTTCAGACTACAGCAGTAGACAGCATCTTGTCCTCGACCCCCGGATCCATTGCTAAACGGTACCCCCTTCTGAACTCTTACTTTATGCCTAAACCGGCTAGGACTTCCCTCTTGAAATGGAGGAAGGAATTTCCACTTGAGGATTATGAGGGCGCTATTTTTGAGGGATGTCACAATGTTAGGAGCTGTACCCCGAATGAACAGTGATGGGAGATCCACTTCAAAATAATTCACAAGGCATATTATGCTTTTGATTTTTTTCATAGAATAAAAGCTCCGAATCCGTACTTAACGGCGTGCCCAAAATGTTTTCTGGAAGGGGCTTTCTTTCTCGTCACTTTCTGGGAATTAGTCCTTTCTTATATGTCCGCTATACAGGAACTTCCTCTACCTTGCGAACCATGGCTTTGACTTTTTAGCTACTGGAACCCCCTCCCAACACTTGGTAGGAAAAAACTAAAATGAATCTACATGGCCATGCTGCTAGCCAAGCGCATAATTATACACCACTGGTTATCCGCACAGCCGCCATCCCCACAACAATTTAAGGAGTCAATAACGGCTCTGATGTGGAAAGAGAGACTAGAAGCCACTTTAGACCCTGATAAATATGCCACAAACTTCCTTATGAAATGGGAATCTTTTATACTATACCAATATACAGGTATTCTTCACTTAACGACCGAGTTCCGTTCCTACGACCAGGTCGTTAAACGAATTGGTCGTTAAGTGAGGAACTCTATACAGTACTGTACTGCATTAGTACAGTACTGTATAGCGTTGCCGATGTACAGTACTGAACAGTGTACTGTACATCGGGCAATTAAAATACTCACGGGGACACGCTGTGAAGAACGGAGGACGTCACTTCCCCCGGCGACACGTCGCACTGGCGCTGACGCGCGAGGTCGGAGGTCGCTCGGAGGACGGTCGTAAGTGCGAGTGGTCGCAAAACAGGTAAGTCGTTAAGCGAGGAGTATCTGTACAGGGACAGAGTTATTTGCATTACTACATCCAATCAAACTCACAAACTGGTACCTAGAAAAAAAACTAGCCAACACCCTGGGACAGTTGGGTGAAGACTATACCCCTGAATAGGCAATACACCGATAGGAGCGATCATCTTTGGTTAAATGTTGGTATGTTGGTGGGAAGACACACTAATATGGTGTTGCAGTGTTTTTAATGTGAGACTGTCCTGCAGTTATAAGTATGATGTAACATGATATTCTCCGCATTGGTATGTGACATGTATATGTGAATTGTCATTTTTTGTATTTTCTTTTGTATTCCATCACTATGATGATTGCTTGAAAATTAATAAAATATTTTTTTTTTTAAATGAACACAAAGTTAATAAAAACGATTTTACTTCTTGACCTTATTGCTACACCCGGGTCTATTAGGGCATTACCAAATTATGTTTACTGCTACCTAATGCTTACCTTTATTTTTGTTATATGTTCTTCGTTTGTTTACTTGCTGCACAGATGTAGGTATATGTTGTGCTTTGTATACATGAAAACTTTAATAAGAATGTATTGAAAAGAAAAAAATTATATTACTACTACTAATGTTAATAATAATGGTGTGTATTAATATTTTAATAAATAAAAACATAAAAGATACACTAATGTTGATTTTGTGTTCTAAGTGACATTAAATAGAGTCATCATCCTTTTACTGTAGAACAATTTTAAAACATTAAAAAAGTTAAGAATGCAATTGCCCATGACAGCCAATTAGGGAATTAATTAGTTATCTTCTTTCAAGACATAACAGGTAGTGCGGTATATCATATTTTCATTGGTATTATAATTCAAAAGTGTTAAAATGACAGGAAAATTAAATTAGCTATTGTTCTGTCAAAAACAAGTGAAAGTAACCTGTTTGTGTGACAGCAGATAACTGATATTAGCTTGTTATTCCTCCCTGCTGCACTTATGTAAAGGCACAATTTCCAGTTAACAGGCATAAGCACAGATACCTGATGGTCCCTGCTAAAACTGAGACACACACACACAAACATTGTGGTTAGCAGGGTACCTGGTTCAAACCCCAGCCAGGTCACTATCTGCAAGGAGTTTGCATGTTCTCCCCCTCCTTGTGTGGGTTTCCTCCGGGCACTCCGGTTTCCTCCCACATTCCAAAGACATGCTTGAAGATTAATTGGCTCCTCTCAAAATTGTCCCTGTATGTATGTATGTGAGATAGAGACTGTAGATTGTAAGCTCCTTGAGGGCGGGGACCGATGTGAATCTGCTCGATGTAAACTGCTGTGTAAATTGTCGGCGCTATATAAATACCTGTAATAAATAAATAGAGTCCATAACAAGCATTCAATAAGCTTTGAAACAAGCCCTTAATGACCTTTCTAACCACAGGCACTCGAGACTAATTATGAACTGATGAAAGAACAATTTGGACATCTTCTGCTGAAATTTGAGATTGAATTAGTCCACAGTACCTGCAGCTACAGGGGTCAGGATAGACTTCTTTTAGATCTCATTGACTGCTTGTTGAGTATATAGAAATATTTGAATGTCTATAGACTAACTGGACTTACATTTCAAAGCAGACATTACACTACAAGTGAGGTCTGCTTTTTAACCAAGTACCCCCCTCCCCCATGCCAGAGTGCTGCACTAAAATTTAACAGTGGGTAAAAAGACTAATGAATATACGTACCTTACCCCTGGATTCGTCCCAACTGCAGGTGGTGAAAACACCGTCCTGATAAGATCCCATTGGTTTTTCTTTTCTTATTTCGGTGCAGTAATTTGGCACTGAGGAGGGGACCCTTGGTAAATAAGTGAGCCTTCCTCTTTTGTGTAAGGTCACTTTTAAATTACACCTGGCTTGGCTACAGTTACACTTATATAAAATAGCCATTTTTACATTAAAATGATAGATTTTAAAAAATCGGGAGCTTTCCAGTGGAGAAGGTTACTGACATGTGGCTTTGTATTTACCCTCTTCAGGTCTCGCACTTGCATACATCTTATGGACTAGAGCAATTTTTATATTTCTGCTATGATCTATTGGCTTGCAATTACATTGGCATAGATTGAACTCGATGGACCTGCGGCTTTATTCAACCTTCCCTACTATGTTGAAGATAATAAAATAATCCATATATTATTTTATATTTTGTCACAACAAACAAGGCTCCTCTTGGCAAACAATGCAGGGCAAATGAAAAAAAGAACATTCATTTTAAATGTGCCACCTAAAAAAATTAAGAAACAAATGAGAATGAAAAAAGTATAAATGTTGATGGCACATGACAGGAATAAAAAAAAAACAATAAATCAGAAAAGGACTAACAGCTAAGTGGGGAAGGGGAGGAATAAGTTAATTAGGGCTGATTAATGATAACTAAGAGGTTATAAAGGGGTTGTTGCAAGGTTGCTTTAACTAAGAGCATATGGAGATCATATGGAGAAAATAAGACCTAGTTTGGTGGTAGCATGTGAAGGGGAACTTGAAGAGCAGGAGAGATGGTATCAGCCTGCAGGGACATACTGTATTAAGGGGATGACAGGGGACTCCCTCCGGCCAGCGCAGTGACAGGGAGCACTCAAGTACCATACTTCACCAACTGCTGCCCCCCTGAAGGCGCTGCTTAATGTAATGGTACTGTAATGTGTAATGGTAAATGGTATGGTACTTTACCGCACTGTCCACTGTCTGATTTCCCCATTGCTGCACTGCTGGAACCATTGCCCCTGATGGCAAAGGAAGCCGGCGCTGTAGAAAGCAAGGCTGCGGCGGCGGTTCGAGCAGAGCCGCATTAGCCGATACTTCCTCTCTATAGCGCCAGTTACTGTGACAGGCGGAGTGATACCAGATAACTTTAGATTGTTGTACATTTTGTTGCACATTCAAAAAAAAAAAAAGACATCCCCTGAAAATAAGACCCAGTGTGTTTTGTTGGGGCAAAAAAAATATAAGACAGTGTCTTATTTTCGGGGAAACACGGTAGTTGTATTATGGATCATTTAACCTATTCATGTTAGCAGGGGAGAATTGTAACTCTATTACTGCAGTGTATTCTATATGTAGTACATATATACAGTACATATTCAAAATACGCTGCAGCAATAGATTTACAATTATCCTCTGCTAATATTAATAGGCTGAATGATCCGTAGTACAAGTACATGTTATGTACTATGGATCATTTAACCCATTCATGTTAGCCGAAGATAATTGTAAATCTATTGCTGCAGTGTACTCTATATGTAGTACATGTATGTTACACATGTCCAGTACACTGCAGCAATAGATTTACAATTATCCCCTGCTAATATGAATAAGTTAAAGCATTCATAGTTCATAATAGTACAGACAGTACGGACAGACAGCGCGAATTAAGGGAACTTAACAAGTGGCTCCGGAACTGGTGTCGGAATGAGGGATTTGGTTTCCTGGAGAACTGGGCTGACTTCTCAGTCGGCTACCGGCTCTTCAGCCGAGACGGGCTTCATCTTAATGGGGAAGGTGCAGCATTTCTGGGGGGAAAAATGGTAGAAAGGCTGAAGCAGTTTTTAAACTAGATAATGGGGGGAGGGCATAAAAATATTAAATTTAAGTAGTGAAAACCTTACCATGAATACATATACTAAAGAGGGAAGTAATAGAGGGGCAATTAGTGGGCTCACTCCAGTCACAAGTGCCAAAGCAGTAAATATATATTAAATCCTATAGCCGAAGATAATATAATTAAGACTGGCATACCAATATCACGTAAACCTTTGTCCTATAACAAGACAGGAATTAAATGTATGTACACCAACGCTAGAAATCTGGAAAATAAATTAGAAGAGCTTGAACTTATGATACTCGAGGAGGACTTCGATATAGTGGGAATAGCAGAAACCTGGCTAGACAGCGCACATGATTGGGCCACCAATATAGAGGGGTACAACCTGTACAGGAGGGACAGAGGTGGGAGAAGGGGGGGTAGGCATTTATGTTAAAAATAATCTAAATATGCATACAAGTAGTGGGGAGGACATGGAATCCTTATGGCTGGAACGAGTTATGATGGACGATCGTCGTAAACTAATTGTGGGTATTTGTTATAAACCTCCAAATATAGAGGAGGAGGGGGAGGCTCATCTACAGTCCGAAATAGAAATAGCTGGGAGGGCAATGTAGTCGTGATGGGCGACTTCAATTACCCGGACATAAATTGGGCTAATGGAACCTCAAGTTCAACAAAGGCGGGCCACTTTCTGAACATGTTGCGAGACAATTTCATGGACCAGATGGTGGAGGTCCCAACTAGGAAAAAGCCATCCTAGATTTAATCATTACTAATAATGCAGAGTTAATTGAGGATATTGTTATTGGGAAGACACTGGGCAATAGTGATCACAATGTGATTACTTTCAATATTGGATACAGGAAAGGGAAGTGGGCTGGTAGGACAAGAACCCTTAATTTCAGAAGGGCTAACTTTGATAAACTGCGCCACCTAGTGGGGGGGACATCAAATGGGAAAATGTATTTCGCAAACTGAACTTGGACCAAAAGTGGGAATGTTTTAAAAACACGTTACATATTGCCATTGCCAAATGTATACTGTTGGGTAATAAAAGTAAAAGATCACAAACAAAACCTGTATGGCTGAATGAAAATGTAAAGCATCACATAAAGGAAAAGCGAGTGGCATTTATAAAATATAAGATGGAGGCGACGGCATTGGCGTTCCAAAACTACAAAGAATGTAATACAAGATGTACACTAGTAATATGGGCATCTAAAATAGAGTGCGAAAAGCATATTGCCACAGATAGTATAAACAGTAAAAAGGGGAGAAAGGAGCAGATAGGCCCAATAAAGGACGAAAGCGGGAAGTTAGTCACAAATGACAAGGAGAGGGCTCATGTAGAAAAGATAAGATGGAGGCGACGGCATTGGCGTTCCAAAACTACAAAGAATGTAATACAAGATGTACACTAGTAATATGGGCATCTAAAATAGAGTGCGAAAAGCATATTGCCACAGATAGTATAAACAGTAAAAAGGGGAGAAAGGAGCAGATAGGCCCAATAAAGGACGAAAGCGGGAAGTTAGTCACAAATGACAAGGAGAGGGCTGAAGTGCTGAACACTTTTTTTCTCCTCAGTATACACTCAGGAGGGAAACGGGTTTGACGTCCATGATAAAACACAGAGTTCATCACAAAATAGAGCCAAGTGGTTGACGGAACCCGGGATACAACAAAGACTTAGTCTACTTAATGCAAATAAAGCATTGCGACCAGACAACCTGCACCCTAAGATACTTAGGAACTGAGGGGCGTGGCTGGCGCTCGAGCTGAATGGTCGCATGTCAGTGAAGCTCTGAGCAACAGCCGTCTTCAAGGCACACAGAAACAGCGATTGTGGCTGGACCTTTCGAGACTTTCTCCCTTACCCTCTCTCCTGAACACCCGGAGATGAGTAAGAAGCGGCGGGGTGTCCGCCCGAAGAAGCTGACGGATTTTTTCTTCGGCCCTGACAAACGGCGGGCGCAGGATGGCGCCGGGGCCTCGCCTCTCTCGACGTCCGGGGGGTCGGGAGGTGGCTCGAGGAGCCCACAATCCGGCACTCTACCGCTCGCTGGCCGCCCGGGTATACCATCAGCCCGGCCCGGCCGATCGGACACACCATCCACGCGTAGCCCGGCGAAATCGAGGCCGCGGCTGGAGGAGTCATTTGAGGCCCAAGATGATGCCGGGACCTCACCCCGCTCGTCTTCCGGGGGTTCGAGCGGGGACCTGAGAGGCTCCCAAGGCAACATTCAGCCGCAGACACAACGCGATGGGCAGTCCCCAGCCTCCTTTAACCTGGAGGGGGAGGCTCATCTACAGTCCGAAATAGAAATAGCTGGGAGGGCAATGTAGTCGTGATGGGCGACTTCAATTACCCGGACATAAATTGGGCTAATGGAACCTCAAGTTCAACAAAGGCGGGCCACTTTCTGAACATGTTGCGAGACAATTTCATGGACCAGATGGTGGAGGTCCCAACTAGGAAAAAGCCATCCTAGATTTAATCATTACTAATAATGCAGAGTTAATTGAGGATATTGTTATTGGGAAGACACTGGGCAATAGTGATCACAATGTGATTACTTTCAATATTGGATACAGGAAAGGGAAGTGGGCTGGTAGGACAAGAACCCTTAATTTCAGAAGGGCTAACTTTGATAAACTGCGCCACCTAGTGGGGGGGACATCAAATGGGAAAATGTATTTCGCAAACTGAACTTGGACCAAAAGTGGGAATGTTTTAAAAACACGTTACATATTGCCATTGCCAAATGTATACTGTTGGGTAATAAAAGTAAAAGATCACAAACAAAACCTGTATGGCTGAATGAAAATGTAAAGCATCACATAAAGGAAAAGCGAGTGGCATTTATAAAATATAAGATGGAGGCGACGGCATTGGCGTTCCAAAACTACAAAGAATGTAATACAAGATGTACACTAGTAATATGGGCATCTAAAATAGAGTGCGAAAAGCATATTGCCACAGATAGTATAAACAGTAAAAAGGGGAGAAAGGAGCAGATAGGCCCAATAAAGGACGAAAGCGGGAAGTTAGTCACAAATGACAAGGAGAGGGCTGAAGTGCTGAACACTTTTTTTCTCCTCAGTATACACTCAGGAGGGAAACGGGTTTGACGTCCATGATAAAACACAGAGTTCATCACAAAATAGAGCCAAGTGGTTGACGGAACCCGGGATACAACAAAGACTTAGTCTACTTAATGCAAATAAAGCATTGCGACCAGACAACCTGCACCCTAAGATACTTAGGAACTGAGGGGCGTGGCTGGGGCTCGAGGTGAATGGTGGCATGTGGTTTGACGTCCATGATAAAACACAGAGTTCATCACAAAATAGAGCCAAGTGGTTGACGGAACCCGGGATACAACAAAGACTTAGTCTACTTAATGCAAATAAAGCATTGCGACCAGACAACCTGCACCCTAAGATACTTAGGAACTGAGGGGCGTGGCTGGCGCTCGAGCTGAATGGTCGCATGTCAGTGAAGCTCTGAGCAACAGCCGTCTTCAAGGCACACAGAAACAGCGATTGTGGCTGGACCTTTCGAGACTTTCTCCCTTACCCTCTCTCCTGAACACCCGGAGATGAGTAAGAAGCGGCGGGGTGTCCGCCCGAAGAAGCTGACGGATTTTTTCTTCGGCCCTGACAAACGGCGGGCGCAGGATGGCGCCGGGGCCTCGCCTCTCTCGACGTCCGGGGGGTCGGGAGGTGGCTCGAGGAGCCCACAATCCGGCACTCTACCGCTCGCTGGCCGCCCGGGTATACCATCAGCCCGGCCCGGCCGATCGGACACACCATCCACGCGTAGCCCGGCGAAATCGAGGCCGCGGCTGGAGGAGTCATTTGAGGCCCAAGATGATGCCGGGACCTCACCCCGCTCGTCTTCCGGGGGTTCGAGCGGGGACCTGAGAGGCTCCCAAGGCAACATTCAGCCGCAGACACAACGCGATGGGCAGTCCCCAGCCTCCTTTAACCCTGCATCACCCGACAACCGCAAATCTGGGAAGGCTGAGATACGGAGGACACCCTCTTCAGAGGCCCATTATGAGGTGAGCCCTGCACCTTCACATGATGACACCAGAGAGTTAATTATGCCTATAGATGCATACCCCACTTCAGATCAGCCTGTCTCTGATTCCACATTGAAAGACATGCTTGTGTCCCTGAGGGGCTCGCTACATACTGATATGCAGTCAATGATGAGAAAATTTGACGCAGATTTGACACAAGTGGGTGATAGGGTCTCACATATTGAAACTAAGATGGGGGAATTTGCCTCAACTTTCAATGACCTGGTGGACTCTCACAATGCCAAGGAAGATGAACTCACGTGGCTTAAGGCAAAGATGGCGGACTTAGAGGACCGTTCTCGCAGGAACAACCTCAAAATTAGAGGTATCCCTGAATCAGTTGGCAATGCTGACCTGCACCAATATGCACGGGAAATGCTCAAAGTAATCCTCCCTGATGTCCATCCTTCTGAGACAATCATTGACCGCATCCATAGATTACCAAAACCTCCGCACTTGCCTGATAAATTACCAAGGGATGTCATTTTGAGGATTCACTTCTTCCATGTGAAAGAACGGCTGATGGTGGCAGCCCGATCCACATCTAACCTGCCCTCGTCCTATACGCATCTGCAGTTCTATGCCGACCTGTCCCAACATACCCTTGGTATGCGCAGACGCTTGATACCCATCACTAAAGCTCTTCGCTCCCACCAGATCATGTACAGATGGGGATATCACACAAAGCTTATCATCACCAAATCTGGCGAATCTTTCTCCGTCACGACTCTGGACCAGGGCCTGTCACTGCTAAACAACTGGGATATCGCCGCCCCAGATGACCACCCACATAAGCCACACGGCAGGAACCCCGCGATGCAAGAGGAATGGCGTACCGTGTCTCGCAAAAAGAGGGGCCAGCCGACCACTTGATCCAGCCCTACAATGCGGTACCAAAATAGGTGGCCGCCCACAATCTTAGTCTCACCTCAAGTGCCTTGAGGATCCTGGATCCAATCCGGTTTTTCTACCCCCAATGATATGCCCGGTATCTTATACTGTGGCTACACCTCCTACGGGGGGTGCCCCATTGCTTCTCACCTACTGCTCTGTTATTTACCAGTTACTTTCTCGCCTGTTTTGTGTTTTCTTTTTTTTCAATGGCAGCACCACAGTTGGATGGCCAGACGTCACCTTTGAGTATTTCGACACCGTTTTCAGACTGGGCTAGTGTCATTAGCGGTGTGCCTCAGGGTTCTGTGCTGGGACCCATGCTTTTCAACCTGTTTATTAATGACATCTGGGACGGAGTAAACAGCGATATCTCAGTTATCGCAGATGAGGTTTAATGTCGATAAATGCAAAGTTAGGCACTTTGGGATTAAAAATAAGCAAATGGGCTATACAATTATGGGTATGCTGTTAGGGAAGTTGGAAATGGAGAAAGATTTGGGGGTCATTGTAGACCATAAACTGAATAATAGATTACAGTGCCAGGTTGCTGTAAGCAAAGCTAGTAGAATCCTGTCCTGCATCAAGAAGGGAATGTTTTGCAGGGACAAGTCTATAATTTTGCCACTTTACACATCACTGGTTTGGCCTCACCTGGAGTATGCGGTGCCGTTTTTGGCACCGGTACACAGAAAGGATGTCCTTGAGCTGGAGAAAGTCCAGCGGAGGGCAACCAAACTCATCAAAGGGATGGAGGACCAGAACTATGAGACAAGGCTATTAAATTTAAATATGTTCACGTTGGAAGTAAGGAGATTAAGGGGGGACATGATTTTCATGTACAAGATGTTCAATAGTCATAGCAACATTAGCAACAAACTCTTTAAGATTAATTCCGTAACTAAGACTAGAGGCCCCCACCTAAAACTGGTAGAAAAAAAATTCAAACACAAGGGGCGAAGGGGGTTCTTCTCAGTTCGCGCGGTTAGGGTCTGGAACTCGCTGCCACAAGCAGTGATTTCCGCAAATAGTTTGGAATCATTCACAAAGCTTTTGGATGAATTCCTGAGAGACCATAATGTACAAGGGTACAGGTACTCTTAAGAATGAGATGACTCAGGGACCTATACACACACACACACACACACACACACAATAGGTTGGACTTGATGGACTTATGTCTTTATTCAACCTCAAATACTATGTAACTACTGTATATGTAGTTGTACTATGGATCAATTAACCTATTTATATTAGCAGGGAATAAATGTAAATCTATTGCTGCAGAATGCAGTGTACTGGACGTGTGTACTGTATATGTACTATGGATCATGATTGAACCTATTCATGTTAGGGCAGAATTGTGAGTGCCTCCCACAAGCTGAGTGATCCTTCCCAGCGCTGACTACGAGAGGCACCGCGTGAGGCAACAGGGATCGGAGTGAAACTGGGAGTGAGGGAAGCTGGGACAGGGCTGGCTGTAAATCTATTGCTACAATGTACTGGAAGTGTGTACTGTATATGTAGTACATATATACAGCACACACTTCCACTACACTAAAGCAATAGAGTTACAATTTCTCCCCTGCTAACATGAATAGGTTAAATCATGATCCATAGTACATAACATGTAGTTGGACAATGGATCATTTAGCCTATTCATGTTAGCAGGCGAGAATTGTAACTCTATTACTGCAGTGTACTGGAAGTGTGTACCAGGTTAAATGATCCATAGTACACACTTCCAGAGGATCCATTACTGCGGTAATAGAGTTACAATTCTCCCCTGCTAACATGAATAGGTTAAATGATCCCTGAGGGAGATGCATGATCGGATTTGTAGTTTCACTGTAGCTGTGTGAAAGGAAATACAAATGTTTTATTGTTCTAAAACAGTCTTAAATTAAAGTTCTACATAATCATAAAGAAAGTGGCCTAAAATCAGTAGTCTGTATTGTTTTAAAAAAATGTCACCTGTCCAGTTAAGAAAAAGTATCGGTAATTGGTATCGGCAAGTAAATGAGGGAAAGTACTTGTACTTGGTCCTGAAAAAGTGGTATCGGGACATCCCTAGTAAAAACGTAATATACTTTTTTGTAGCTTTTGAAAAATATTAATTAAATATTGATTGCAAGCATTCAATAAATTAAACCCAGAGTATCATTTTGGAGAAATCACATTCTGTATGTTATATGCAGCATATGTTGAAGGTTTTGTTAGCAAACTTATATATAAGTTTCAAAGAAGTTTTTCACAAAGAGATACAGCATCAATTTTGCACTTAAATGTATTTGAGGTTCTCTACAGGAACATCGTAAATCAACATCCAAGCACTATTATGCTGACCTATAGACCTTCCAACCTTGTGGAACATTTGATTTCTGTGACAAGTAAATCATCCTTTTACAACTGTTGATTTTATTTGTTGTATTACGTTAGGTGTCAGGCTGATGGCACCACTGACACATTGTTCTTTGGAGAAAGATGGTAATGTCTATGGTGAACTTGCATGAACTGCAATTCCTGGGATTTCCGCAATGAATATATCAGTATCATATTTAATGTGATACTGATGTCTCATTTGCCATAATGTCTATGATCTGTTGCTGTTTACCCAAAATCACCAAATTCTAAGTTTCAGACTTTGTATCTTACTTTTGAGGAAATGTTTGCAATCTCAGAAAGTGAAGATTTGCTATCTTATAGGTAACATAAACCTGAAAAATTACTACAGAGCATCTAAGATTGCTAGTCTTATGAGATTTAGAGTGAGATATGGTAATTTTTCTACTGTGCTGCTTGCCTGAGTAAAATCTGTACCCGAGGACTGGCATGGATCTCTTTGCCATTCCACTTGCTCCATCATTCATTCTGTGAATCTGTGCTTTCTGAAGCTCTCATGTTGCTTTTTGAATTTTACCTCACCAATCACTAGTTCATAAGTCATCAGGGGGAATCTCTAACATGACGAAGCCAAGCCTTGGCTTTATCAAGATGGCTATCTCCACACAGAATCATAGTGCGGACCCAGGCATGGTAAGTAATGAATAAAATATGAAATGAAATACAGCACAATCTTCATTAAACAGATATATGAAACCTTAAAACATCTACTACACCAATGTACTGCAATTTTGTTTTGTTTCCGTTTGGATAAGTGAATCTTTCTGTTTTTTTACTATGCTTTTATTTACGCTAATTAAAACAAAGGGCCCCTCCAAAGGGATATAAGTCTGGCATACATGGTAATATACCAATACCAATAGAGAAGCAATTGTTTGCCTAGCTATTAGCTATGCTGATACCAGCACATATGCCTTTCAGCATTTTTTTTAAGAATAAGGGGCCCAAAAAAGTAAGGGCTTTACTATTTCAGGCACAAGAAAAAAAAAATAGATACCTGTGGTCATGACTCTTTCGCTAGAAAAAAATCAATAAATAAAAAAAACCCTCCCTGCAAAATAAAAGTTACCATGCCTGTGTTTGCATCCATCCCTCATACTGTATGATAAGGTAACTGCGCTATGTACTGTATTTTGTTTTACATTTTACCCCAAAATTTCACGACCCTACCCTTTCAATAAATTCTTCGGACTTTCACATTCATCCTACCTTTGAGTATATAAAAATCTAACTGCATGTGAAGCATCACAAATATATGTGAGGAGAGCAGAATGCCTGAGGGAAAACAAACAAATGATCCCTATGCAAGTCACCATATTAATTAACAAAAAAATAAAGATTCATTTTTTAATATTTTATCTCACCTTTATCATGCTCTTCATGCCCCCTTCCCACCTAAAATATTGGTGTATGAGATTTGTGGAGTTTGCTATATCTCAGTTTAAATACTTTGGTTGACTGAATGTTTGATTAGTAAATGAAACAATCAGGTTTCACTGGATCAAGGTACATTTCACATAAATCCCCCCACCCTATTCTCACACCCCTTCCAGACCCATGAAATGCATAAGTCCAAGGTGCCCTCAGCACAGGTGCCACCAGCCCTGTTGTTTTGACCCATCTTTTTGGAGACTCCATCATCCTAAAACTTTACCATGATACTGAAAAGAATGTGTTCATATTACCATATCTCAACAAAGACATTAGGGATGATGATTTACTAAAGTAGTAAAGAATTTTGAATTTGCAAAGTACATTTTTACTTAGCTTAATGTATAAGGTGAAACTAAGAGGGTTATTGACAAAGCTAGCCGAAGGATCAGCCATAGCTCTGTAGACTCTAGCAGGTCCCGGCCGATAGGAAACATTTGGGAGGAGCTAGCTGTCACTGCTGGCTCCGCCCAATTGTTTGTTTCTTTTTTTATAAACTTTCATTTTTTTCTTTTTAAAAAAAATCTTTCTTTATTTTTTAAAATGTATAATTTATTTAATTTTGTAAAACTTTTTTTCTACTTTTTTTTTCAACTTTCTTCAGTGTTTTTCTATTCCGCTCGGTACCACAGAGGTGCCAAGCCAAATGCCGCTCAGCGGTATGTCCGGTGGTGATGTGGGGGTAGATGGTAAGAACCACTGAACACACTGGGGAACACAGCAAATCAACACTTCTATTTAGTCGTATTGGGACAAGCAGAGGATTTCTTTACAACAGAGTGGTGTTTAGCAGTGTGGGCAGCAGGAAAGGTAGGCTTTAACTTTATCCTTTCACATGGTGAATGTTTTTGCAGGAACTCTATGTAAGGAAAAGCGCCACTTTAAGCATTTCACGTATATCATTGATAAGGACACTGCCATATAATGTAGTAAATGTGAATATTAAAGCAAGAACAAAACAAAAACAACACATGATGGTAAGCAACATCACAAATCTATGCCCTTTTTTGTTGTGTAGCCTTTACTATTCCATGTGTAGCTACTTACACTAATGACTTTCTCCTCTATGCATAAACTACCTGCTGACATGAAAAAAGCATCTCAGCAGCAGCAATGGTAATAAAGAGTGAAGATTTACAACTGACATATCATTTCTGCACAGAAGATAATTCTTTGACAAGAGATATCTCACTTGCAGCTACTTGTTATTTTTCATTTTTCCAGGGCACAGCGACTAATGATTATGAATACTATTTTGAGACATGCATTACATAAGCCTAATCAATTTTATTTCTTCCTTCGTATAGAGAATATGTCATCTAATGCTATTTTTTTTATGTTATTTAATTTGATATTTCTAATAATAGCAAAATGATGCAACATCCATTATTTTGTTGTCATTTAGTTACATTATACTAAGTGACATTTTTATGTCACTCATTTTTTATCTATTTATGCAAACCTGCATTCTTATTTTGTTATTTTATCGATCATTTGCTACCAAAGGCCTGTGCAATATGACAAGATCCATTAATTTGGGCTAAAATGAAAACAACAAGAATGACCGTGTAATACCTTAGCCCATGGGTGATACGATACCAAATTGTTTCTTTTAATCAAAATTTTCGGCCCCCACATTATTGTCATATGTAATTTATTAGGTTATTATATTTTACTTAGAGTGTATCTAAAGTCAAAACGTATTATTTTTAATTTTTATTTGGATATAATAGTTAAGGGTTAGAATCACTGTCAGGTTTTTATTAAATGAGTGTATTGAAAGAGCTGAAAGTCCAGATTGCATTCAGTCTCTTGTATCATAAAAAAACAACATAAAAAGCTCTGGGGTTCAAAGCATCCTCTTCTTATTAGGGCTCGGTACTGTTCAATGAAATGTGCACTTCACTGATAACATTGGAGGGATTCATAAGGGCTAATTATTATGTGTGCTTCAGATGACAGTTAAGCAGGTTTTTATTGATCTCTGTGACTTTGGAAAGATTGACCCTATTTGGCCTTGTCACCAAGACTGAAAATGAGGTTAAATCTACATTTAAATCATATTCTTTAACCTCTTCCTACCCTGGTTTCCTTTCCCACCCTTGTCATGAAGGCCTTCTGCTTATTCCCCTTTTGTTTCCTAGCTCCAGACCTTTCTGAATAATACCATGCTGATTATATATATATATAT
>NW_017306292.1:3448353-3450302 GCF_000935625.1 Nanorana parkeri | reverse complement strand
TACAATACTGATTATATATATATATATATATAAATATATATATCTATATCTATAGATAGATCTATCTATATATAAAGATAGATCTATCTATAGATATAGATATAGATATCATTACTGTAGGATGATAGGGAATCAATTAAGGAGAATGTCCTATTCTGTGATGCTTTCCAGTGTCAGAATTTGGGGGTCAGCATCTCTCTGGTTTTCACGGGGGGATCCTCTGAAACCTAGACAGATAATAGCATTACTGGGAAAAGATTTATCGCACTAGATCTATATACTGTAGTGAAGTTTCATAGTTTTATATGCAACTTGCTCCATTACCCTACATAATTCAAATTTAACAGCTCAATCCAACCAAATCTCATAAATCACTTTTTAGAAGATGCTGGAGAATATAATCACCAAATGATCTCTTATATATCCCAGGAATTGTGACAGTGAGATCTCTAACTTTGATTTTTTAGGTCTGCTCAGATGTGGTGGCCATTAAAAGAAGATCCAAATCACCTTGTTGATTTTTTTTAAATTTACTTCATGATACAGAAACTGCAAAAAAGATAAATGGGGACACCAGAAGGTGGATGTAAACACCCAGTGCTCCAATGTAAGCACAAACAAAAATCTAGATTATAAAGCATGGGCCTTCCATCAACCGGAGTACCTAGGATATGTACGAGCGTAAGTGCCAAGGCGTGAAGTCACACGGCTCTAAGCATATTTAAAGGATCTCTTTTCAGTGTAATGATCCTTTGAGGCTTATGTCTGTATAGTGCACTAAGAACACAATTCTTAGTCACAAATCTTTCTTCAAGGTCTTCAATAAACAGTCCTTATTTATAAGGTGACATAAATCCCTTTATCTTAGAAAAATGAAAGCCTGTTCTTTACACGTCTGCTTTAAATGGTGTCCACTTGCTTTTTTCCAATGAACGCAAAACATGTAAAACAAAAATATGAATTTTTGTTACTGTGTGTGACAATTTATCCAACTAATTTGATCATATCCAAGAAAGCAGAACCATGCCAGTATGATGTAGGGATTTGGGAAAGAGATGGACACATACACACATTTTTAAGTCATCAGGTACTAAATAGCTACAAATCTACACCGGCAATTTCAAAAAATAATCATCTTGCTTTTTATCTACACTTGGGTTCTCTTCTGGAGTTCTTTTGCAAAACTTTCACATAAGAAACAAGACCATAGTATTGTAGCACAGTCTAAGAACGCTAAGAATTTGTTAAGTTGCATGCTGCTAATACAGAATTTTTTTTTTGTTCAAAAGGTTTTATTAATTTTTTAGGCAGATAGACAAATATGGTTTTGCACACTTTAAGTGTCAGTCTCAGAATACAACACATGTATTATTCCTAATAAAATAAAATTAGAATGATAACAATAGTCCAGTGAAGCTCATTTGTTTAAGACACTTTGCATATAATGTCTGCTGCATATGTCTCTGCAAGTGCTAATCATTTTGATTTTTGCTTATGCACTTTCATTATATGCTCAGTTTACATAGCCAATCTTCTGTTGTGCTCAGTGTTTGATAAGGTTGTTTTATGCCATCTCCTAAAGGGAAACAATAGTTTTTTTAAAGGGAAACAATCTAGTTCTCTCTGTCACGGGCTACCTACCACAGTATTCAAAGCCTTTGACGGAGCAGCACTTTCTACACTACTGCACATGTGCAAGGATTGTGCAAGGATTGTACAACCCCCTTACATAGTAAGGGGATGCATATTCCATTATTTCTGCAAATGAACTGTAAGCCCAATTGGCCTGATTTGCTATATGGGTCACAAACACATCAACCCTCAGCTGATGATTGATGGTTCAAAGTCAATGTTGCAAAGTCACTGCCTTGTCAGTGCAAAAAGCCTACATCTTCCCCTTACTATTAAGGTACAGAGAAAACCACACAGCTACACTGTGCATGGGCACT
>NW_017306292.1:3441166-3447790 GCF_000935625.1 Nanorana parkeri | reverse complement strand
CTCTCCTCTGTATTTTTAAAAAAAAACCTATATTCCTTTATTTTTCCATTATACTTCTTTATTGCTTAACCGCTTGAAGACCAGGTGTTTAGACCCCCTTCCCATCCAGGCCATTTTTCAGTATTCAGCACTGCGGTACTTTGACTGACATTTCTTCCGTCGTGCAACGCTGTACTGAAATTAATTTTATACAATTTTTTTGGGACAGATAGAGCTTTATTATGGTGGTATTTAATAACCACTGGGGGTCTTATTTTTTACTATAATAAGGAGAAATTACTGAAAATTTTGAAAAAAAAAGTTTTTTTTTTACATTATGTTATAAAACAACTAATATTACCCACTTTTTTGGTAAAATATAAAAGGCGGGGTCACGTCGGGTAAATAGACACCAAACATGTCAAGCTTAAAAATTGCACGCACTAGCTAAATCGCAAAAAACTAGCATACCCAAAATTGGCCATAGGCGACGCTTTAAACGCTTTTACAGCTCATCAGTTTAGTGTCATCAGTGATTGATGGCCCTAGAATTATTGCTCTCACTCCGACGTTCGCAGCGATATGTAACATGTGCGGCGTAATGGGCGCAATCGTCGTTTTCGTAGGTATGCGCACCTGATGCATGTTTACATGCGTGTATGTAGGGGTGGGGACTTCATCATTCTCCTATGCTGCCATAAAATAAGTCATTGGTTTCAAATTTATTAGTGCAAGAGCATCTATTATAGGTAAGGGGAAACAGCAAGTCCATTGAAGGAACTGTCCCTTTGATTCCCCTGGTTTAAATATTGGGTTCCCCATAATAGGATTAAGGGGTCCCCCCATAGTAGAAATCTGATTTTTTTTTACCATTTTGTCACACACTTTCAAGAGAGGAGGCATACAGAAGGGGAGGTCATTCCTCTGTGGTCTCAACTCAGGTTCTATCCATGGTATTGAGAATGGAAGAATAGGGGAAATTTCCCTCTCCAGAGTGACCCATGGCTTATTCATATCATTAAACGTTTGGTCCAATATATGGGCCAGTAGCGTGGAATTATAATATGTTCTCAGATCTGGAAGGGACAGCCCTCCCATTTCCTTCCTTCTTATTAAGATGTCATATGCTAGTCTGGGGAGAGCCCTGCCCATATATATTGAAAAAACAAAATATGAGAAAAAAATGAAATCATTTGAAGCCTTCTGATTGATTTTACTCCAATGACAAAGGCAAAAAATACTTGTGATCATGAAGTAGTTATTTTTCCATTTTTAATTGTTACTCTATCATAATAAAAATTTTAACTGATAGGGAGTACCTTAAAGAATATTTTACATATTTTACATGTCAGTTACATTATTTTTTTTATTAATTCTTTATTATTAAGGAGGCATCTCAAAACATTATTACAGGCACAGATAGTCAGGATGAAATTTGAGGTACCCGGATATGCATTCTGTAAAAGTGTCTCTTTATTTTACAATAAGATTTGTTTATTGAAAAAAACACGAATAGTCCTGATTCTCTATTTTATGTGTTGCTAAGGCTGAATAACCCTTGTATGTATCTTTGCTGATGTATGGGTACAACACAAGGGGTGTCCATGAGTACAGTTTAATGACAGCAAAGGTGTGTTACATTATTTTGTGCATTTAATATTTCTTTTGAATCAGAATTCTGCGTTAAAGATTGAAATATTGAGCAAAATATGGATTTTACAGCATAAAAGTTTGAAAAATATTAATAAACATACCTTTTACAATGATTACACAACCTGTGTATTCACAGTACTGTATAATAACTGCAGTGATGGCCGTGACCCACTTGTCATGTAAAAGCAAAATGTACTACATGGTGGATTTCGTACTAAGAAAAATTCAATACATTTCTAAAGGATACAGCAGGCATCCATTGCACTTAACCAGAGACAAGGACATAATATTATAGTGATAGATTTTCAATCTATTGCTCTTGTAGAAGGTATGACAATAACAGGAGATATTGCATTAACACTTTGACTTAAGTGAATTGTACACAAACTCTTCATAATGGATGAGCACAGTGAAAAAGAAACAGCTCGATATTAAAACTATAATTGGATTTGAAAACATTGATTATATAGCAGTGCAGCCAAGAGGATTTTATAAGCTTTTCATATATATGTATGGTCAAAGGTAGCACCAAATGTACTTTGGACACAAGGCTAGAGGTGGCTGCAAAGTTTAAATGTTGACACAAATAGTTTAGAAGTTTTAATTCAAATACTCATGCGTAAATATACATTTGCAGTTTGTTTAAAGCAAAGAATTCATTCATTCACATTTATGATTGTATTTGCCAGTGAGTGTCAATTTTATTATAGAGATAAACAAGTATATTGGAGATCTGAAGGAAATTTTGCATACTTAGTAAACTGAAAAGAAAGATGTGCCCTGCCTCTCAAACACTACTGGCCAATGTTGATGTCACTCACTTAAGTGCTATATAGATTTAGCTATCTCCTCTGCAGACTTCATCCACCATGCTAGCAGAATTACTAACAAGTAATGTTACCAGTGATTGATAGCAGACAGCCTAAAGGGATATTGTGTAAAACTTAATTGGGACACCGAACTGGGAAAAGCTTACTGCTCTAACTACAGTTTTAAACCTTACTAATCTAATAACAGTGCTTTTATATCCTACCTGTATAATTGCTTTGGGGATCATACACTGAAATTTAAGTGGTGTTAAAATCACTTTGTATTTGAAGGCTTCAATATGACGATAGAACCACAATAACCTTAGGACTTTTTAGGTGCTAAGATATAACCTCATGTATATAGTATAATAAAAAGGTATTTTTGTCACTCAAATTTAAAAAGGAAAAGACAGTGCCCATAATAAAGTACACTTAAAAACAATAATATACAATAGTATTTCAATCCAAATTAGTGGGCCACATAGTGCTGCATTGTACACAGAGATGTATGATATTGTTGATATATGGGATGTAGAATCCAGCTAATAACACCAATAATTCATATTAGATACAGGAGTATATATTGGACTCTGTGTGTTGTGTCCTCCCCCTGTGGCCCCCAATGGATAGATGGACTGTTCCCCTTGTATAGTAACAATACACACAAATCAAGGAAATATTTTTAGATAATGAATTGAACTGTCTTATGATATAATACATCCCTGTGTACAATGTGGCATTATTTGGCCCACCAATGTGGATTGAAGCATTACTATATATTATTGTTTTAAGTGTAATGTTTTTATGGGCACTGTCTTTTCGTTTCTAAATTGTAATCAATAAAAAGAGCTTTTTATTATACTATATATACATGAGGTTATATCTTAGTACCTAATAGCCCTAAGGTTAATTGTTTCAAATTTTGAGGCGGTGTGGTGCTAGTGCTCACCTTTATTCCCAGTTTATCTTGATTACAGGTCAGTTTTACTCAGGGGTTTCTCTGTCATATTGTAGAAGCAGGGACACTGGCACTCCATTATAAGTGTAAAGAAAAAGTCTTATTTATTGAAGAAAAACGACATGTCACAAAGATGCGACGACCGTTTCGGGGTCACACAGGATCCCCTTCCTCAAGCTATAACATGTGGCAAAAGTACAGGCACAAACCCATATAAATAGCAAGCACTGTATATGAACATACGGTAGTATTGTATATGAACACAGTATACAATACTTAGATCGCTATTTGACACATATATATACTCCAGATCATGCCTGTGTTTACTATTGTATTTGAACTTGATCCTGGCGGGAATGTGACGTCATACATGACATCACTGGGTCACTGGATTGCTGTTCATTGGTTCTTGCTTTGGTAATGCTTGCTATTTATATGGGTTTGTATCTGTACTTTTGCCACATGTCATAGCTTGAGGAAGGAGATCCTGTGTGACCCCGAAATGGTCGTCGCATCTTTGTGACATGTCGTTTTTCTTTAATAAATAAGACTTTTTCTTTACACTTATATCGCAGTGCCAGTGTCCCTGCTTCTACTGTTGTATGACGGTTGCTGTCCGTCGATCACCGCAGCACCCATTTGATTTCTCTTGGAGACAAGCGGTCAGGAGTGCAATGGGTTCATGGATCTTCTCTGCCATATTGGTCACTACAAAATAACTTGTTCAGAGCAGTAGGTTATTTGTTTTGCCTCTGTACCAGGGGCTGAAAAAGAAACATTTCCACAATTTCTTTTTAGAGTTTAATACTAGGATGTCTGTTGATTGTTACAGTATATGTAAACCCAAATGCTGTCTCATTGTACTCTATACCGCGAGTTGTAGCTTGCGGTATACTGAGCTTAGGGTGACGGGAGGACGCTAGTTTGTGTCCTCCCATTACCCTAAGGAGAACTATGGGGAAAAGCCCTGACCCCATAGCATTTTTGTCAGTCTATTGCAAAGTTTCTTATCTAGAGGACCTGCCAGTAACAGCCCTTCCTGTTACATACTGTGAGAAAAATCAAGTATTGTGCCCTGCCAGACAGGGGTGTGGTGTGTAGGAGATCTGTGCAAAACTCAGGACTGGATGGACAGAACGAAAAATCCTGTGGCATGTAAAAAAGCATTCTAGTTATATGTATTGAATATGAGCTTTTAGCTGTTTGCCTGCAGTCCAGCTTCAAGACTCTATTTAGACTTGAGAGTTGTGGTAACATGCATTACTGCACCCCATAGTAAGGCACAAAACTGACTACGGTGTGGTGTGGTATCACTCATATTGAATGGCACCCCACTGTACCTTGCTAGTGCACCACAGCATAGAAAACACACATACAATATGTGAACCATCTGTGAGCTGTGGTGTGCCGTGATAAAACAAATACTGTAAGTCCATTAAAACCTGAGTTGTAGTGCATTGGCTGCCCATTAAAAATTGTCATTATGTCAATATTTTTTATTATACAGGATATATAGAATATATAGTGCAAAAGTTCACATAACACTTTACAAAATAAAATAAAATCATTCTTTGGCTTTTACTGACTTCAATTTCTGTTCAGTTGGTTTCTGCCAAGTTGTCTGGTTGCAGAATGGTAGTACAGACATCGATACGGGGTAAAGATTCGGGAACAGGCTCTGTCCACACATTGGCGCCCACTACATGGTGTACAAATGTAATGTTACTGTAAATTAGAGGTGGGATTTGTCTCACAACGGTTTCTGTACGCAGTGGCCATAAAAAAAATATACTTTTCTGGCCTTCATGGCTATCGACAGTGGAATCTACAACTGATGTTTAACAAAATCCTCAGAATTTACAGGTAACAAGTACATTTCACAACATCATGGAGAAGGATTTGGGGGTCATTGTAGACCACAAACTGAAAGGTAGCTTGCAGTGCCAGGCTGCTGTAAACAAATCTAGCAGGGTCTTGTCCTGTATTAAGAAGGGGATGTATTGAAGGGACAAGTCTATAATTTTGCCACTTTATAGATCATTGGTTCGACCTCATCTGGAGTACGCGGTCCAGTTCTGGTCAGCAGTACTAAGAAAAGATGTCCTTGAGTTGGAAAAAGTCCAGCAGAGGGCAACCAAACTAATTAGGGGTATGGAGGACCAGAGCTATGAGACAAGGCTACTAAATTTAAACATGCTCACATTGGAGGTGAGGAGATTAAGGGGGGGATATGATTTCCATGTACAAAATGTTCAATGGTGGTAACAACATTAGCGACAAACTGTTTAAAATTAACTCCATTACAAAAACTGGAGGCCATCACCTAAAATTGGTGGAAAAAAAATTCCAGCACAAGGGGCGAAGGGGGTTCTTCACAGTAAGATCAGTTAGGGTCTGGAACTCACTGCCCCAGGCGGTGATTTCAGCAAATAATGTGGAATTGTTCAAGAAACTTTTGGACGATTTCTTAAGGGACCGTAATATACAGGGGTACGGGTACTCCTAGAATGAGATCCTAATAGGTTGGACTTGATGGACTAATGTCTTTTTTCAACCTCAAATACTATGTAACTATGTATCATTGGTTGTTGCTATGTAAATATAATTGTATTGGGGTGCCTAACGATCAGCTTTAACAGGGGGTAGATTTAAAAATCGGCAAATAAATTGTAAGACTCTCAAAAATGCTGTGCTTTAAGCCTTAGCAATAAACTCCCCCATAAGATCACATACTTCAGCAGTGGTAATGCTAAACTTTTAGTTGTAAGGGTCGTCAAGAATTGTAATGTAAGCTCACAAGGGTTTCATTGGTTAAAGCAAACCTGCGCAGCATAAAGCAACAGATTTACTTCAATATCCCGCTCCCCGTCAGCAAATGCTTATCGTTTCTTTTCTCTCCCACCACTCCACCCCACTGCTGGAAGTGAGGGGGAAAAAGCCCTGGAAGCTGTAAGCCACCCTAGTCTGAGCTTACGCAAGGATGGGGACTCTTTCCCTGCACTCATAGCTGTCACATTATCCCCCAATACCTGGAAGCATGGAGCATTTAGTAGTGAAGAAAAGATTAAAATGTGCTGTTGGGGAGGGAGTCATTAAATCAAAGCTGTAGCTTTGCACTGCATAAGCAAAGACCAGGAAAGAGGGTTTGTGAGGACTGTAATACAGTTGCACCTTGGCTGCTGTAACCTGGACATAACAATGTTTATGCCACTGTAGCCCTGTTTT
>NW_017306292.1:3430163-3441031 GCF_000935625.1 Nanorana parkeri | reverse complement strand
GTGTCATATGAGAGGAATCTCTCCTAGCAACCAATCAACTGCCACTGCCAACCGGCAGGTAACTTGGACATCCTGAGCCTACGCTATGTGGGAGTATGGGATTGGATATATATTTAGGCGACAGTGCTTCCACCCAGCAGGGCCTTGTCCATTGCAAGTGGGACCCCCAGTTGAGAGTGACCTTGTCCCTAGGCAGGTTCTTCTATATATACAACTCTAGTCAGTAGTTGCTAGGAGTAACGCTCACCAATCACTTTGAATATATTTTAAGTAGTTTTATTTTTCATATGCATGGATAAGTAATGGTAGGAGGATGAGGGAACACAGGATACCCTTTTTAAGTATATCAAAACAAAATACTTTAATCTTCTGTATGTTCTTCTATCTTCTGGATCCCTCTTTCTGCATTGCTTTACTGGCTGAACACATAACATGTAACTTTGGCTCCTTGCAACTGAGGTTCTAGTGTATGCTCAGTCATTATGTCAAGGCAGGATAGCAATGAGAAGGTTCCGGTGTTAATTCGTCAGACTCAGTCAGTCGTTCACCATCTGTGTGGGGGACAAATGCAGCTGTGCTTCCTCAAGGCCTGTACTGTAGCACTCCATCATAGCAGCCAGTAACTTGGGGAAACCTCCCAGACTGGGAGATCCCCACAGCTTCCTATAACCTTAGGCCCTCAGGTCTGGGGCCTAGATTGGTGAATCACAGAGGCATCCTCTCAGGGTGAAAAGCTTGGAGGGAAGAGACTGTGACAGGAAGTGCCTCAGATATTTAAAGCTCTCCCAGAATGCTCCCCAGACCTACTGATTAGCCAGGCATTAAACATCCTTAATGTGGAGTGTTATCTCTAGCACACCCTGCCGGTGGACACCCAACACAGCAAGTGACTGATAATAATCACTGCACACTTAAAGAACACAAGCCAGCACAGCTAAGCTGACTAATCTACACTAACACATCACAAAAATATAGGAGGAGAAATTGGAAGAATTCTAGATCCCTACACCACACTGCATTTATAAAATGCAAACCAAATGTTGTACTCCTGTAACACGTTGTAACACTGCAGATAACACTCCTTGATTGGTGGAGAGGCTGGTAACATGACTTTGAAAGGTCATGCATCTAGGCCAGCATTTCTAAATCCTGGAGTGCCTTCTGGCATTGTAGGGGTGCCTTCAACTTTCACTCAGAGGTGAAAGTGTGTGTGTAGAGTTATTTACACTTTAGACTAGGGTGCCTTGAGATTTTGCAGACTTTTAAAAGGTGCTGTGACTGAAAAAAGGTTGAAAACGCTGGTCTGAGCTCTCCTCCTCCCAGTTATTTCCCCCCATTTACTCATTTGGATGGAGCTTTGCTTGGAGTACCAAAAGCAATCAAATTGCTAAACACATTGATAAGCACATCACAATGCTTTATAAATGTGTTTTCTTTCATTTCTTTCTTTCTATAGCAATTTATGGCCATGGTAAGACGGTATTGCTGTTTTACTGGGCCCCTTAGTGTATATTTTAACATGATACATATGTAATTGTTTTCAATGTATACAGTTGTATAATACTCAGACACAAAATATATAAACCTCAGAATGTTGATATCATGTCATAGAATGTTTAATACCAATACCAGACCGATATTTCTAGATTTGTGGAGAATTCCACCACAGGTGTCAAAAAATTATCTTTTCCCTGCTGTATCTCCAGCAAGTAGGAGATTCCAGGTATATTGTTTACAGGACTGAGGGTTCTCATATACTGTTTAATCCTGGGGATTATTGTAAAATAAGTATTTTAGGCTATGAAAGATTTACCCAGCTATTCCTTGAGATCTATCTGTGTATTATTAAACCACAGTGGAATATGCAGTGGCGTTAGGGATGTGCCCCTGTTTATTTAAAAAAATTATTTTGGAATATTGCCAAGAATGATTTCTGGTTTAGGGTGTTCTTGGTACATCAAGATAGGACAACAATCCAGTTAATTTAGTAATTGTAAAGCTTCTCCAATTGATGTGGGTTTCAATACAGAAATAATTTTTGTGCATTTTTCTGCAAAACTATCAAATGCAACTAGAAACCATAACTGTGCAAAAGGCATCTGCAGATATCACAGATGCCAAGAAAGAAAGGAAAAAAAGATATTAGGCTTTTGGCAGCTTACCAGCAGCTTGAAGCCCAGCCAATAGCAAATTAGTACAGAAGTTGTAATGAATAGAAAAAACTGATGCACAATGTTATTTTTATGGTATAGTATGAGTTGCACCTGTGCTCTTTTTTTTTATCTTTCTGCTAAATATGTTACAATTAACATTACAAAAGAGGGCTGAAATAAGAATAACATATAATAGTTTAACCCCTTAATAAAAATAACTATTAATAAAATGTATCTTATTCCTGTACCACTCGGCTGTAGATCCTCAAATCATCTCTGAATTGGTTTTGACACTGTCCTTCCTTCTGCAGGGTGGCTACTTTGTTCCCAATGGTCACTGTGTGTGTTGTAAAGTTGCCACCGCTCTAAGCTTCCTCCTGTGATGGACTACAATCCCAATACAAATGACTAAACTAAATGTGAGATTGTAGTCTATCAAAGGAGAGAGCTTGGAGCGATGCCTACTTTACAACATGCACAGCTACAACAAGCTACATTTTTGTTAATAGTTAAGGTACTTAAATACACTTTTATGATTCAACTCCTGCGTTTAGTGTCGCTTTAAGAATAGCTGTATGCCTATGTGTGGCAGCAAGGAATGGGCCTTATGCCATGCTGCCACATACTGTATATGCCTACCTGTGTTTGAGCTGGGAGCACTCTCGATCAACCACGCCCCAGAGCTGAAACAGAGTTGTCACCGACAGAGTAGGATGGGCTTCTGATCATGTGATCCCTGTGATTGTGAGATCACTGGTTGGAGAAGCCTCCCCTGTATCTTTTTTTCTTCAGAATGCCTGTTAGAAAAAGATGCAAGGAGGGGAATTTATCAAAATTGGAACAGACAGAATCTGCAGGAGTTGTCTATGCCAACCAATCAGCTTCCATCTTTCATTTTCAAAGCTTAACTGAAAAAACTAAATCAGAGAAACTAATTGCTGTAGGCAACTACTCTGCAACGATTCTGTCATCTCCAGCTTTGATAAGTTCCCCGCATTGTATCTTTATGGCAGCTCTCTAGAAGTGTAAAAAAAAAAAAAAGAATCGGTTAAAAAAATAATAAAGATAAATAAGTTAGATTTGGGCTTGATCTAGGCTTATGTTAGCATTAGGGTCGATGTCAGTGTTTTTTTTAGGTAGGATAGGTAGGTTTTCCTTTGATAATAATAAAACAAAACAGGAGAGATCTGTTAACATTTACCACGAAATGAGGGTCTAATTTGCATTGAAAAATCAAGCTATATTTCACCTGAATACACTAGTAGTTACCAAGATATGTACAGTTTTACTAGCACGTGCCAAAGTTGCAAAACTGGGTTTGGCCATTAAAGTTTGTTGCACCTTTCATCATTAATGGATTAAAAAAGACGCCCCTAGTAAAAAATAAAAAATAAATCTGCTTGTTAAAATAGTTACTTGCCAGTACAGCCTCCTTTGCAGCTGATCTTTGCCCTCTTTCTGAGCTAGAAGCTCTGGTAGAATCTAAAGTATCCAACACTTTTGGGTTTGTTTATCTCCATTCATTTTGCACTATGGATTCCCTGGCTGTCATGTTACTAGTATGTCCTTGCAGCTCATGCGACAAAATGATGAAGGAAAAGAGACAAAAAGGAGATTCCAGTCTTCACATGGTGTGTGTCTGTATTTCCTAAAGGAATATTTGTGAATAAACTTCATGTTATCTTTTTTCCTATCTTTGTCCACTACAAAGCATGGCAGGTGAATGTAAGCTTATATTATGCTCTGAGGCTGTCCAGTAAAGCACAGAGTATAAACCTTTCTCAAGCTACAAAAGTCAGTCATGGACCTGTAGTACTGATTCACCGCTGATATGCGACAGATACCATAATGATCAAAAAGTTGTTTCTGATGATAAATATGTGGGCATTAAAGCAGATGAAACTCTTCTTGAGTTAACAACTTATGAACTTGCAGGAGAAATGTAAATATTGGAGGCTGACTTGGTACCAGTTAGTGGTATCTTGAAAATCTAACTTTTTATGCCCATCTCTGGGCACAATTACAACCTACCCCCACCAATACCATTTTTAAGCCCCTCAAAGCAGTTTTTCACTCACTAGCACCTCTTCAAGGAATAAGGAATATTATTCTATAACTGCAGTCCAAGCTCACTCCTGACTGTCTTGTTTTGCTGCCCTTCTTGACATATACATGCTGCTGGAGTTTTCTTGCTGATGGACAGCCAATAGGTCCATGTCACCAGGCAGTCAAGTCCAGGACATGGCAAAACTCATGCCCATGGATTGAGTTAAAGATTTGGGGCTTTTGGTGAAGTTTTCTGAAAAATATAGTTGCGCAATTAGCTAGAGGGGAACATGGTGAACTTTTGGTGGGGGGAGCCCTGGTCAGAGATACATTTTTATTATCACATGGTCATGCACAGGAGTGGATGACTCTATGTGTATTGATGACACAACCTTTAAATTCAAAACTGACTGAATATATAATATCAAGGGTTCCATAAAATTCTTATAAATAGGGATAAAAATAAGAAGAGTCAATTCCATTCTCAGAACTCATTTTTGAAGACAAAAATATAAACTGTACTTGTTTTCTTCTTCTTCAGTGCTTAACACAGTTGACTACAGAATCCTCTTCTAGTAGGAGCTTCTAGATACCTTATCCAAGCTATTAGTACACTCCACTGCATTTCTTGTGTCTAGCCAACGTTGTTTTCAATAGATTTACATTAGAGCTTTTATTTCCAATGATGAAGAAAAATTGACAAGAGGCCCATAGAATGACCTAACTGCCAGGCATTTCCTGGTTCACTTGTTAAATATGTGAAGGCATATGGCACTGTGCAAATCATGATATATTGAGTGCAGCTTTTGTAGCATTCTCTGCAGTAACACATTTCCCTGCCATGTCTTGGTGTACATCAGTAGACAAGTTATTTATAGTTTCTTTCTTTGTATTCCTGTCTAATATAATGTGATCCATAGAAATATGTTTTTTTTACATTTATAATCAAATGTAAATAACATGAAAGTTGATTACCAATATTTCCAAACAACTGCCTTATGAATAGGCTGGATTATGAAAAGACCAAGTTATTACTACATAGGAAAATGTGCACAGCAAATGGAAGTAAAAGCTGTTTTGTGCTATTAAACAATTTTTCAATATTTTCGGAGCCGGCTGTAGAAAAAAAGCATAGGGCATTGTGAGAAATTTGGATAAAATTACTTGTTTAAGCATAACTTTAAAAGAGATTTGAAATGATTTGATATAGGTATTTCGTCACAAACTGAAGGCTGGCTCTAGGCAGATATAAAAACCACAAATGAATATAGCACTTCAGCCAATTATATATCATTAAAGGTATTTTTTAAAAGCATGCAGTGTAAATACATAACCTGGTATTAGCCTCTTGCAGTCTCTGCACAGCAGGTCTGGAGAGTGGGAGAAAAAGCAGTAAAGGATCGCAATCAGTTCATGTGCAGACAAGAAGAATGCTGATAGGAGGAGAAAGCAGAGTAAGAGAGTGCTACTTCTCTTTTCACTACCCAGCCATAGGCTGGAGTGGGTCCTGGATGACCTAGGCTCAGAGCAAGTGGGTTGAATGAGGGCTGTTTTTTTTGATGGCCGTAAAAAAAAATCCAGCAGCAAAAGAAAAGTACTGCAATCTCTAGATTTGTGAGCTTATACGTTAATGGGCCATTCATTTTTATCTTGTTATTTTGGCTGGAGTTCTGCTATGAACAGCCTCAAGTGTAGGACAATTGGGCTTCTCCAGGCATAAACACATGTTACTTATGTCTCTTTATTATCATCAGTAGGATTGTCCTGCTCCTCTGACTACCACTGGCTGGCATAGTGGGGGTATCAGGTGACTGTATTCTTCATGTTTCATGGCCCCACTGATGTAAAGCATAGTTCACATCCCACTTAACCCGGATTGTTACCCGATGTCCTATGCAGACAGCTGCACTTTGCACATGTGACTGCAGTTTCTGCTTTTTGTGAAAAAGACTGAGAATGACTGAGAATATGCTAATTTTAAAAAACACTCACGTCAACCTTTTAAACCGATAGTTTCTTGAAACTAACTGGATGAATTTTTGTTCTGATAATGTTTATCTCTTTTTGGAGTCAATCAGGTACTTTCTCATGCAAGTTTCCAGTGTTGGACTGTCATCATTGCTGAACAAAGAACATGTGTTACAGTAATTCCTTTTTTTCTTCCAATCTGGGTCCTTCTGTTGTCAGATTGGGAAATGGGATTGCAATAGACTGATATAAAGACAAACTGATGCATGTTTACTAGTTACATAATTCAACTATGCTTTTTTTTGGAGTAAGTTTAGCTTTGCCCCCTGCCCAGATGACACCCCATGTTCAGTGAGAGCAGGGTGAAGGCAGACATCAGAGAAGTCAGATTGCTAGTAACAAATATAAAAGTACAAAGGATGCCAGCACTCCAAGTTAAATAAAAGGGACATCCTTACAGCATCATAGAAATTTAGGTTGCTTTGAGTAAGGACGTACATAGCCTGAAATGCATAAGCAGGGACTTAAGTTGTTCGTTTTACCCAAAAATTCAATAAAGATCGCCTTTTTCAAGTGGTTTTCCTCAGTGTTTTTATGTATGACTGTGGACTGGAGAAGGTCAATTTGTTGTGCAGCTTGCTGTAAGAAGTGATCGCAGGTGAATAGTAATTTTTTTTTCTTCATTACCCAGCTACTGCTTTTTGCCACTCAAAAAAGACTAATTAAAAATAATGGGAAGAACACTACTAAGTGTGTACTTAGACTGGAGACGAGATGGATAATACTCATATGCAATTAATTTGGTTAAATAGTACTCAATAAAAGCCAACAAAAGAAAACAATTCAGCTGCAAGTAAGGTGTTATATCTAGGGGTGAAGGTATCTTATGTGAAAATGTCCACTGTTCTTTCATTGCATGCATGTTCCTGCTGCCTGTGTAATCTTCAAGTGAAAAGAAAAACAATACAATGCCTGTCTTGGAGATCAGTGGTTTTTAATTGGAAATCAATTATTTCAATTTGTTTCTGAGCAGCTGTTGTATTAGCTTGCTTTTCATAAGAAGAAATCCAACCTGAATCCAAAATATGTCAAGACTGACGGAAGGTTTAGGTCTGGGAGGCCACACCCTGAGATGCTTCCACCCTTCAAAAGGAATTTCCACGTCTTACTCACCCATAAAGTTACAATGCTACACTACAACATGCCCATTCCCAAGCCATAGCTCCATACACACTTTTAGATGCTAAATACCATTATTAAAGTGTTTACAGTGAATCTGTTATGAAAACTAAAATAAAAAATAACCAACAGAGGTATAATATGTACCTATAATACCTATCCAGATGTCCATTCCTTAGATCTTTGTTCTTCTTTCATAGAGCTACACCAGCGTAAGAATCTTCAGCTTTAAAAACACTTCTGGTACTGTGGGATCCCTGGTTCCACAAAAAGCACAAGCGGAGAGACTGATAAAATAATCAAACTTCCCAGTTTGGTTTTTCCCTTTAAAGTAACTTTTATATGACAAGCTTGCTCTTTTTTATTTTGGTTTTTGTATTGAATATAGATATTTGTAGATTATAAATTATAGGGGGTTTTCAGTGGCATAGCACAATAACTTTGTCTCTCCTTTTACCATCCATTAGAGTAGTATATCACACAGGGAGTACATTGTGTGGCCGACTCATCAAATAGCTTTTGGAGAAGGAGCAATAAAGCTTAACCATTGAGCTAATATCACTATGTCTTAAGTACATATAACATTTCAAATTATACAAAGAAAAAAATAGGTTTTTGTATGCACGGTAAAATCCTTTTCTTGAAGTTTATTAGGAGACACAGGAGAGCTTCAGAGACAATTGGGTTATTCTGCCACCTTCAGGAGAACTGGACACCGGCAACAAAAAAAAATCCAGTATAAGCAATCCCATCGTACCTCTGTTTGAAGAAAAGCAATATTAGGAGTGGATCATAAGGGCAGAGGGTTGGAACCTAGTGAATTCCAAGAAAGCAGCCAACATGCTTCAGGGGCCAAACAATCCCCCTTTATCAGCAACACAGCAAATAAAGCTAACAAGCCCATCAAACAACAGTGTTACTGATGTTATTTTCCAGGAGGACCTTACATATGAAGCTGGCATCAGTTGATGCCCGAACATCTGCTTGGCAAAAGCTAGCAAATGTGTGAACAGAATATAGATGGCAGCATTGCAAATCTGAAAAGTAGATGCCTGATGCTGAAAGACCCAAGAGGCACTCAAGGACATAGTAGAGTGCATCGTCACAGGAAAAGGTAGATCTTAATCCTTAAAGTGACATTAAAGGATAATTTTTTTCCCTCCCCCCAATGTTAATGTAAGCATGCTTACATGATGTCTCTTAATCCGATCTTCCTCTTCTTTCCTGATGTTTTCATCTGTCACTCCAGCGGTGCGGCGGCTATCCAATCCAGCGCTGACTCCTCTCTGCTTGCAGGCACTTCCGATCCAGCGGTGTCTGCATGCGGGTGCACGCGTCCATAGATTTACCTTACGTCTCTGCTTGTCTCCTGGCCGAGAATCCGAACTGCGCATGCGCCCGCCCCAAGATGCTTTGCGGCCGCCCGAGCAGTTTTGTTTTCTCAGACGGGAGCATGCAGTGAAAACAAGGTAAGTTTAAACCGCTGTTAAAGCTTGATAGCAGTAGATATAGGGGGAAAAAAACGGAGGGTTTAGAACCCCTTTAAGCCTATAGGCCTGAATAATAAGTTGTCCAATAAGCCTAATAATAGTGGAATAAGAGTTAAGGTGAAAGGTAGACACTACAAGGCTGCTAACTCAAATACTCGCCATGCAGAGGTGATGGCAACAAGGAACGCTACCTTGTGAGTGAGAGTAGACAGAGGAATATCTCTGATAGGTTCAAAGGGTGGTCTGTCGATTTCCGACAGAACCAGGTTGAGATCCCACAGAGTACAGATGGAACTATGAGGGCAAAACCTTTTATAAAGGGTTTCACTATGCATTTGTACTCAAATGTATGTATTGGAGGCCTTCAGATCCAGGATAGGGTGAATGGCCCCATTTGCTCTAGGGATATGGGCAAGGTGAAGTAGAAATCCTGAAACCTTTCTTGTTGAGGCACCATGGCTATGATTCTCTGAGAGAGGAGTTGTCCAGAGCAGTTTGGAGGTCTGCTAGTCTCTTCAAGGATGTTGGCAGACTGGACAATGTGATGCAGGGCAGAGGTAGAGCTAGAAATTCACTACATCCATCACCAAAGTTTTGATACACCGGTGCTCTCTGGCTACCACTTGAGCCAAAGTTTTCTCCAAATATACACGGATAAAAGGCCCATTCCAGATATCAGGTGCATAATATCAACAAGCCCATTAACACATTACTGCAGGACTACTGTGAAAAGTTTCCAACTGTTGGAGAACAGAGGGATCAGTAAACATGGATCCATAGACATATCCTTGGACCATACAGTGAGGAAAAAAATTATTTGGTCCCCTGCAGATTTTGTAAGTTTGCACACTTACAAAGAAATGAAAGGCCTCTAATTTTGTATCATAGGTGTATTTTAAATGATAGAGACAGAATAAATTGACCTTAAATTGACAGGACTAATCTGTGTACCACATAGCCAGTCTGTGGGAGCCAGAATTATTGTTGGTCGGTAGGGGATTAAATACTTATTTTACTCACTGAACTGCAAATCAAATGATAATTTGTATCATGTGTTTTTTCTGGATTTTTGGTTGATATTCTGTCTCTATCATTTAAAATACACCTAAGATAAAAAATTATAGACCTCTCATTTCTTTGTAAGTGGGTAAACTTACAAAATCTTTGGTCTCTCAGCTATTTAACCTTCCTTTACCAGTGCCCTATTTATATACCTAGACCTTGCCTGCCTTGTGCCTGTGCCACGAACCATCTCTTTCTATGCTTTTTCTTACCCAGCCTGGTCCTTCCAGGCCCCTAATGTTGTGCTAGGTAGGATTTTTAGGCAACTAAAATGCACTTAAACATGGAAGGAGCTATATTAATTGTTGCGTTAAGTTATGCCATGTGAATGTAATAACGTTGAAGAGAGAGTCATGCTTGGAGGCGGGAGTGGAGATTCCACAGAGCATCAGGACTGAAGAAGAGGCTCACTGTCCAGGATGTTGTATCAGGCCCCAGGCAAGGGACACCAAAGGCCCAAAGAACCATTCACTCTGTGTCTATAATCTGACATATTCTCCCACAGGAGGCAAGACAGTCTCCAATGGGGTTACTAAACTGGCTACAGGAGCAGAAAGAGGTATGTGGCCATCCATTACCAAGTCACTCTAGGCAGCAGCAGGGAACCTGATGACCAGTCCCAGGAGAGGAGTGTGGCCAGAGTGCGCCACACAGTTGAACGCAGGAGTGGCAGTGAGTAAACGTGTGCACAATAGAAAGGAGGCACACACATATGCAGTAGCTGTGACAATGGAGGAAGCCACACAGGCACAGTAGAAGGGTGCATGCAACACAATTCAAATTCAGTTGCAGCGCCCAGTCCTGTCAATGTGGGTTAATACACCGGTCAAAGCCCAGATGCTAACCCGAACAGGCCCGGCGCTGCAGGGTGAGGACGGAAAAAACAGGGCATTTTGACAAGTACTTGTACTTGTCAAAATGCCCTGATGTTTGCGCTATGTTTTTTTTTTTTTCACTTACCTTCGGTGCG
>NW_017306292.1:3419625-3430125 GCF_000935625.1 Nanorana parkeri | reverse complement strand
CTTCCTAGAATCCTAGCACCTAGCCCTGAACCTGAAGCGTGTATAACTGGCCCAGCACACACTATAGATTCCACAACATCAAAGCCCTTACTTACAACAGCAGAGATCAGCAAGATCAGACCTGTAAAGTGCTCCACGGCTAACTTACACTGTACACAAGCTGACCTGAAAGCACCCCAAGCAGAGCCAGTGCCCGAAGGATCACATTACAAGTGAGCCCTGCATTTTCTTTACAAGGGGGTCCGGATATGGCTTCGAAGGCTGAGATGAAAATTGGCCGATGTGGAAAACTGCATCTAGAAGCTATCAAGGCTGCACAGTAATGAAGGGTCTTCATTGAAGAAAAAAAAATCTTTGATAAAAGTAAAAATAAGAAATGAAATTAGGCTTTTCCCTGGGGAAAATAAATGCCCATTTTCATAGGACAGTAGCAAAAAACTAAGGCATGACAGGAGAGGGAGGGGTTATACCGGCTGTCTAATAGATTTTGTTATTTTTGTTTTATAGGCACAGTTAATCTATAAACATGGCAGACAGATCACGTTTAAAATGACACAAAATTCAGGGGTTAAACCTTAAAAATTAATTTAACTACCGTAACTATAAGCAAAAAATGGACCTTATTTGTGTATCACACAGCTGTGGATCCTCAAATCATCTCTGAATTGGTGCTGACACTGTCCTTCCTTCTGGAGTGTTGCTACTTTTGTTCTCCATGGTCTGTGTTATTATTATTATTAAGACAGGATTTATAAAGCTCATACTGTTTGCACAGTGCTTTACAATATAAGGGGCACATTACAGTTACAATACAAATCAAGACAAAATGGTAAGGAGGGCCCTGCCCAGGGCAAGTCATATAAGAGGTGGTAGCTGTGTCTGGATGAATTGTTTGACAAAGTTATAGTTCAGTGGTTAGGTTGAGGTGGGATAAGCTTCTCTGAAGAGATGAGTCTTTAGGGATTGACTAAAAGCAGACAGAGTAGGAGATAGACAGACTCTAGAGAAGCCCTGAAGATGAGCATGGGAGGAGTTAACGAGGGAGCTAGAGAGCAGGAGGTCTTGGGAAGAGTGGATGAGATGGTTAGGGTGATCCGTTGAGACAAGGTTGGAAATATAGCTGGGGGAAGAGTTGTGGATGGCTTTGTAAGTGACTGTTAATATTTTGAATTTTATCCTTTGGCTGAATGGAAGCCAATGGAGGATTTGGCAGAGGGGGGATTGCAGACACTGAGAGGTTGGTTAGGTGGATACATATAGCAACAGCATTCATGATAGACTGAAGAGGGGATAGCCTTTGTAGAGGTAGGCCTATGAGCAGGATGCTCCAATAGTGGAGACGAGAGATAACAAGTGAGTGGATGAGTAGCTTTGTGGTTTCATTGCTTAGGAAGGGGCATATTTTGGAGATGTTATGAAGGTAAAGGAGGCAAGAGTTGAATAGTGATTGGATGTGGGGCAGAAAGGTGAGGTTGGACTCAAGGATCACATCTGGCACCTTGGCATGGGGGGGAGAGGGGGATAGTTGTGTTATCAATCTCAATGGAAAAGTTGGGGGAAGGTGCACGGGTGGGAGAAAATTATCATGAGCTTAGTTTTTGAAAGATTGACTTTTAAGTGTTGTTACATCCAGACTGATATGTCAGTTAGTAAATTAGTGACGTGCAAGGACACTGAGGGGGTGAGTTGTGGAGTTGAGAGACATATTTGAGTGTCATTGGCATAGAGATGGTATTGGGAGCCATGCAAGGTTATCAAATGACCAAGGGAGGAGGTTTAGATAGAAAAGAGAAAGGGTCCAAGGACAGAGCTTTGGGAGACCCCTATGGAAAGAGGAAAAGGAGAGGATTTCAATTTGTAGGTGACACTAAAGGAGGCTTTAGATAGGTAGGAGGGGGAACCATGAGAGAGCAGAGTCTTGTAGGCCAAGCGAGTGGAGTTTTTTGAGGGGTAGGCTGGTCAACTGTGTTAAAAGCAGCAGAAAGGTCTTATAGCAAGAGTAAGGAGTAGTGGCCATTGTTTTTATCAGTTAGTAAGTCATTAGTGAATTTCAGGAAAGCAGTTTCAGTGGAGTGTTTGGGGCAAAAGCCGAACTGTAAGGGGTCAAGGAGATTGTTATCTGTGAGTTGGTAGCTGTGGATTAGGCATTCTAGAATTTTGGAGGTGAATGGGAGTAAGGAGATCGGTCTGAGATTGTTAGGTTGGTGGGGTCCAGTGAAGGTTTTGTGGGTAATGGGGTGTGCTTGTTTTAGAGGGAAGGGAAAGATTTAAAGTGTGAGTAAGGGTGTAGGATAGAGCAAAAGGATGAGCGGAGTAGTGTGAGGGAACAGGGTC
Organism: Nanorana parkeri; assembly: GCF_000935625.1. Lineage (NCBI taxonomy): Eukaryota > Metazoa > Chordata > Amphibia > Anura > Dicroglossidae > Nanorana > Nanorana parkeri. Next base: position 3,427,791 of record NW_017306292.1, on the reverse strand, counting down.
CAGGGGGCAAGTGGTGAGGTGGGTGTCAGAGAAAAACTTTGTAACTTCCTCTGTAGTGACCGGGTCAAAAGAGCAAAGTAACAAATGTGATGGTAGTACATTAACTGGGGAAGGTGACTGGGCAATGGAGATCTCAATCGTTAATCTCAATACAATTAGTTCACTATATATGAGATTGCAGTCCATCACAGGAGTGAGCTTGGAGTGGTGTCTACTTTACAACTTTACAACACACACAGGGACCATGGGGAACAAAAGTAGCCACCCTCCAGGAGGAAGCACAGTGTCAGCATTAATTCAGAGATGATTTGAGGATCTACAGCTGTGTGATACACACATAACATAAATTTTTGAAAACAGCTAAGGTATTTTAATGCATTTTTAACATTTAACTCGAGACATTAGTGTCACTTTAGGCCTTTTTGTGTTTGAAGTGAACTAAAAAAAATTCACAGTGTCAGCAAAAAAAAAAAAAGGGATGATTTGAGGATCTCCAGCTGAGTGATACACAAATAAGGTACATTTCTGTTTATAGTTAGGGTGCTTGAATGCATTTTTAGGATTTAACTCCTGAGTTTAGTGTATTATACTCACTTACTCACACTCCTCATGTTGCTAACAGTAAGGAAAATGTTCAAGTATTAAAATACAATTTGGATCTACATTTGTTCTTTACTCCTAACATGTAATACATTAGCAGGTTTACCGTAAATCAGAAGCAAAGCTATATTTTTCTGATTGGCAATGGGCATAATTCTCCTTAGGCAGCCCTTCCTGGAGTAGTGATCAAAGATTGGCAATCTGCTTGGTCCTCTAGAGCTAAAAGAAGAACGTATAAAGTCTAGATTTAATTGTATTTCACTCTTAAGTCATAAAACCAACATCTGGATTCATCATTGAAACTTCCCCTCAGGAAGCCTTCATTTTTATTAGTACAGTACACATTTTTTCCACAGTACCAAGCCCTCATAATTGGGGAACCAATAAACCCCAAATATGCGTTGGCCTTTTATGACATAAGAGTCGTAATAAAATTTAATCTGGACTTTCTATATTCTGCTTTTGGTGCTTTTTTCCTTGCACACCCAGTTCTTTGCTTTTTCATGTACCCTGTATTTTTTTTAAACTAAGATTATTCCACGAACATATCAGACTAGCACATTTGATAAAAGAGCTGCTGTGTGGGGATTCTAATCATATAATCACAAATGTGCCACAGTCTTTCAGTGAACATCATAAAACACCTTTTGAAAATGCTCTTGTTAACCTCAGGTAGACGGAGTTTGTTTGGGAGATTGTTTAAGATCTCATTAACCTTCACAATATAATTGGATGATATTTAGAAAAATGCATTTTATTCAGTATTTTGCACCAGATTTAGAAAGGAGCAGCACCTGCTTTCATGTTCATATTGTAGCTGCTAAATAATCTCATAATCCATTTCACATCTTGATTCTGGAAATATTCCAGCATCTATATGAATCTTTATTACTGCTGAGGTGGTTGGAGGCTAATTAATGTTTTATTCTCTTCCCTACGTCCTGACTTTCATGGAATGTGTGTGCTAATTTTTCAGCCAGGAAAATCTATGAGCTTGGAGTCACCATGTTTGTAAACCAACAATTTCTCAGGATTTCATTGCCTTTCATCTCTTATATTGCTGGATAATTGCTTTAAAATCCAACTGGAGCTTTATTTTTTAGAAAATTAACCTTCAGAGTGTATTTTAATAATACATATATTTCCCTAGTAAAGCATGCATTGATATATATATTGGGGGAAGGTTCACACTATAGCGATCTGTGACCATGCGGCAATCGTGCACAAAATCGTACGGATGGCCACGTGGTCACGGAACCGCCCACCACCGCTGATTGTGCTGGATTGCGCTTTTTCCTGCTGCGATTCCCCACGTGCACTCGAGCACTAAAACAGCCACACGCCATGTGTCACAATGTACCTTTTTTCTGCCATTGCCGCATGGATGTAACCCCATTGAAATTAATGGGGCCGAGCGGCAACCGCTGTGTGCAACGGTTGTGAAGCGTGTCCCGGATCGCCCAGTTCTGCACCAGCCCTCAAACCTGAACAAATGTTTTTCCAAACCATGATGGTGTCATCACTGCAGCAGTGTGAAAAAATTTCAGTTTGGCAATAATAAAGTTATTGCATGAATGCATAAAAGGTGCCTCCACATTTTATTCTTGAGTTGGGAGAGTGTTTCCAAATCCAAAAGCACCTCACCGCCAGTTTACTCAGTCCACAGCTTTGAGTCAATGGTCAGCCTTCACTCCCTGAACTCCCACATATCCACCAGTGACGGAAACTTAATAGGCAGATAGCCTATTTTTTCAATTTTTTTTGCCACTTCATACAAGCTACCGTATGTCCTTTTCCAATGTTTTCTTGCATCTTTATGATTAATAAAAAAGATATAAAGGTATAAAAGAGATTGCTAAAAATATATTTTATTACTATACAACATTTTGTGGGGGGCCCTAGATCTTAAACCCACATGCAAAAAGTAGAGATGTGCAGGGGCTTGGTGCAAATGCAGTTCCCTAGAGTTCCCCCAAGCCTATGCAAAACTGACTGACTCAACCCCCTTCCTGCACAATCAGTTGCAGCAGTGGTATGCCCTGGCCACAACTGATTGGACTGGTAGGGAGGCATGTCAGTCAGTTCTGTGCAGGCTTGGGTGAACTCAGGTGAGCTGGGTGCTCACCAAGCCTGTGTACAATAATGGTAAAAAGTTTGTAGATTTTATGTAGATATAGGTGCTGTGACAGATATATTTTCAGTTCTATGTGTATCCATGGTAGTGCCTCCCCTAACAACCACACTTGTAATTTAAAATAAGGGCATACTGCATATATTTCAAATTATTTTATCTACACTATTGTCATGGTGCTTGTGACGACACGGTGATCAGTTTATAAGTTAAATGTGTATTGGTGTTGAGTTATGTCTGAGTGCGTTATGCTGTGTGACCTGGTTATGGAAAGACTATCAGCACCATCCCTCGTTATCTCCCATTGTTCTCTGAGGGAGCTCAGAGCAATGACTTCTGGCCAGGCTCTGCTATGGCTGTCTGGAGTTCGTTAGCAGGTGGACACCTGTGGTGTTGAGCAGACCTATGGTCTGGGAGGGGAGGGGGGATGTGATGGGATTATATTCTGATTTCATCACTTGCTGTATATAAGTTTGTGCAGTTGCTCAATAAATCAGAGTTTGTTTCACCTACACTCGAGCCTTGGCTAGTGACTGGGGAAACTGGGAGCTAAGGATCTTCAGGTTGCAAGATCTCCTCAGCAAGGAAGAAGACAGCGGGGGACATACTCATCCTGAGTACGGGGGTCCGTCACAGTGCTATATTGCCATACTAAAAAAAAAGAAAAATCATCATAATAACCTTCCCATTGTATTCACAGCAGACCTTTACAAAATAAATAGAACGTCGTGTGTTAGAGAAAGCCAGAAACCATTAATATTAAAATTTTGATTTTGTTATGTTCTAAAATGATTTATTATCATGCATGGAAGAGAATCAAAGAGAATGATCCACCTTGCATTCCCAAAAGAATTCAATAATAAGAGATACATTCTATCTATTAATTCCATTCTCTTGATTACAGGAACAAAGATGAGCTGCAGAAGAGGATATGAGGACACATTGCCTTGGATTAGAAGGACATGTTCTGCCCGGCACACAACAGCATTACCCAAAAGGGAAAGCTAAAGAATGTAAAACTCTACTGCAAGCTGCCACAAGGGTAAAGTAACGCTCTTGTTGATTATGGCTCAGCAGATGCACTAGTTCTGTTCCATGTCAATTTAATAAAAACTTGGTGCAGTAAAGTTGAAGCGTATCTTACATAATCCTACTTTCTTTTTTTTTCACCCTTTATCGTCTGTACGTCTTAAATTTATTCGCTGTACCCCGCTGGCAACTGTCTCTGTTTACAACATGCAGCACAGAAAAAACAGCACTTTTGTCTTCCCGTAATTAACTAATTTATTTATAGGCAAGCAATTAATTTATGTATTCATGTTTGATTAATGCTTACTGAATAGTTTTAATAAAAGTTCAATTCAACCAGCAGGACAAGCAATACAAATGGCAAACATTTCATTCTTTTGGGCTGGCTTTGCTGATAAGTCAGTCTAGGGTATTTTTGTACTATTTCACAACAAGTATGCTTGTTTAAGGAAAAATAGAAGACAACAAGAAAAGCAGCAAAACTAAATTAGCTTGCAAAATAGAAGAAAAAAGCATGACAAGGCCTATTGGTTATTTTGGTTATTCCAGATGATTTGCACTAACATATCCTCCAAGTGGACAATTTTGTGGCTGTCTTCTTGCACTGCAAAAGCCTGCAGGGTTGTAGTCTGAAAAGTTGCGACACTCAAACATAACCCTCTGTTCTCTCTGCCATTTAAAGAGCTGGTATTACCATTATCCCACAATGCATCACGTTCTGTGAATGGAGGAGGAGATTCTGTCATTCAACTGCTCTTCCTTCATTTACAGAACTTGATGCATTGTGGGATAATGGTAATGCCAGCTCTGTGAATGGCTGAGAGAGCTGAGGGGGCAGACGAGAGGTGCAACTTTTCAGACTATAAATAAAAAAGTATGAAAAAAATATCGGTACTCGATACCGAAAAACCAGTATCAGTGCATCCCTAGCATTTATTACCTATGAATTATTATCTAATCATCTGATTTGCACTTTGATTATGAGATATATTTAATGAATTATTATATTTTATTGTATATTGAGCACTAGAATGCACTTTATACACTGATAATATTTTTTGAATGAATTTTTGGTGCTGTGCACTTTTTGATTCATAATATTACAAGTGGTTACACTTTGAGCATAGCAGAATCCTACTAAAGATTAGTCTTTCATAGCGCGGGAAATACTAGTACATTTACTCAATTTTTAGACTAGCTGCTTAAAGACAACACTCAAGCTTGTTTTTTTTCTTCTTGCCAATCTTTAAGCAGTGTTTAAGCCATTGGACATTGAGCAATAAGGTGAAGTGTGTGCAGGGGACAATGACAGTCAGAAGAGTCACTGTATTTTAAGATACATAAAATCTCTCCTTTCTCTAAAAGCATGCTTCATCCCATGGGACATTCCGGCATTAGGTTTAAAAAAAATTGACATAATACAAGGGATGGAGCTTGTAAAGAACATCATTAAAGTTACATTCATACATATTAACCAGGGTGAAAAAGTCATATGTCCAACAACTTCAACCAACAGACAAAAAAATTAAATAAAACCCACATTCAGGGAACCCTAACCCCAAAATTTAATCAGAGAAAGACAAATACCCCTAGGATCAGTATTACCTATGGGCCCTCTGCTGCTGATCTTTTCCCCATTACTAAATTGCCATGTCTTGTTCTGCACTCCATGTCTTTCTGTGGAGAAGGCCATCTTGGTAGGGGACAGGATTCGTTTCCTCAAACAAGATGACTAGTGATCTGATGGCTGCTTGGGCAATAATTCAAGGGGGCAGCAGGAGAGGTGGATGTTGCCAAAATCCACAGAATTAATAAAACAGAAGCAGGGAAATTCTTGCACTGCAGTTTCTCAAATACAGTTTGCATCGTAGTAATATCACCAAATCTTACTTGCAATCTTTCAGGGTATTTTGCAGGCACAAATATTATTCCTAGATGTTTATTTTACGATAGTGCATATTAACTTTAAGAGTTCAGGTCCACTTTATAGTTTCCAGCACCTAATGCTTAATAGATATAGAGAAAAGTGAAAAGAAGACATATATAACTGAACTGCACAATCTGTATCACAGAGTTGTACAAAAATCTTAAAGTATCACTAAAGTCATAAAACAAAAAATACGTATTTGATTTAGCATGCCATTTTAAAATTTCTCACCCTGTATATTTTAAATTCCTGTTGAAATGTCTATTTGGTCCCCATAATACCTTTGAATATATGCTGAGAACCACATCCACATATATTTCCTGCATGCCTTTGTTAACATTTCATTCTGCCTTCTTAATACCGGTATCTCCCATTGTAGTTACACATGCAGAAGCGCTGTGCTCAGAAACTAGCACGCAGCTTTTTTCACTACTTCTTTACACTCCACACCTCGTCCCTAATGTCCTGCTCACATCCTTGCACACCTCTCTATTTTGCCAGCCTCTCCTTCAGCCTGGAGCCCAGCTGCACGTGGCATGTGATGCAAGGCAGTTTAGGGGATTACCCGGAAGCACAAAAAAACAGCAGATTCTGTTACCCTAATGAAGCAGAGATTTGCAGAGTTTTTAAGAGTACAAATATTATGTAGCATAATAACAAAATCTATTTATTTATTTCACAATACTTGTTCTGAATACATAATGTAATGCTGGTGCCTTTAGATCTCCTTTAAATGTGTGAAGACTTATGTAGGATTGGATATATCTATAAATGTTGGATTAGACCGCTTCTCTTTTCAGTTTGTTCAGTTAAGGTTTGAAAATGAAAGAGAGAAGCTGATTGGTTGCCAACTGCTCCAGACTTTTTCTGCTCCAGTTTTGATGAATCCCCCCTCCCCATATCTCTTAATTCAGTTTCACGTAATGAGTTTGCCTCCTATTTTTCAAGGTTTTGGTGATTTCAAAGAGCCCAGATGCCTTTTTATACTCCATGCACTTCCTGCTAGGGTCACTTCCATACCCAAAGATGGCTATGATCTCTTATAAACCAGGTCCATCATGTGCAATGTTTCTCTGCACTTTCTTTACATTTTTGCATAGCTGACATTGTTTAATGAGGCCCAAGCCTGACTCATCGCTACCTATTTGTGCCCAACAGATAAGCCCTTTTACAATGTAGGATCAATGTACTGTATAGGGAATAACCACTTTTCAAAAAACTTGCTAGAGAAGCAAAATATGGCAATGCACAATAAGCAAAAAAGGTTTACAGTATTACTGAAGAGTGATAGGCATTAGGAATTAGTCAAAAGCATTGTCCTTTTACCTTCTACAAAGTAAAAACACCATTAAACATAGCGGTTGTCTCATTAGAGGAACCAAAATCTTTTAAATGTTTTTACATTTATATCTTCACGTAAACATATTGAGATTTTTCTTAGGTTTATTTACTCCAAGTAGCTTTTTTTTTACCAGACATAATAGAAGCACACAGTATAGTCAGTCAATATTTTCTTTGCTGTTGTCCCTTGAATGCTGTTGTCCCATGAATGCAAGTATTATTGACTCCTAAATGGAAAAAGGAGTATATTTGAAAAGAACATGGAGACTAACTTACTTCATATTGTCTCATTATTTTTGATGCCATTATTATGAGACATCTTTAAAACGTCTACAGAACTTTTAGCGGAATCCTTATGGTTGTTACAATAACATTATGTACCTAACATCTCCACTATCATCCATTCCCGCTTTCATTATTTTTGGCAAATATCAAGTGTACAGCTCTGTAATAATTAAAATCAGATACTTATCCCCACTTAAGCTCAGCATATCCATCCTAAAACATCACAGAAAACTAGTGTTAAATCACTTCTATGATGCACCGTGCTGGCAATATCAACGTTCCAAGAATTTGACTGATTAAGAGGACAGATTCATTGGTCTCACAGCAGACAGAAATATTTTCTTTTTTTAGCTGAAGCACCTCTTGAAATTTCCAGGGAAAATTATGCTTAATGCTTTTTACATTTGATTTCCTCCTTTACTTCTTTATGCAAATTATAATGAATTTGATTGCGTTTATCTTCTGCAACTTCAGCTGGTACATAACTTAAATTGTAATTTGCATCTTGCAAAGAGATCACATGACTCATCTTCTAGTAACATGAAGACTTAGTAGTTTACCTTCTTTCATCGGTGCATACTTTTTTCCATTGGTATTTTATACTCATAAGATGGAAAATCAATGGCAGCTAAAACGCATTATCCAGTCATAACATACACTAACTTCAATTTTACTAAATGTAAAAGGGGGGAACTGCAAAAAAGCATTTTCATGCATTTACAAACATAGCTGTCAACATTAGCACAGAAAATCACGTAAAGCAAAGTCCACCATGACCATGATGATATACATTATGCATATCTATCTATATATCTATATACACTATATACACTATATATATATATATATATAT
>NW_017306292.1:3410009-3419567 GCF_000935625.1 Nanorana parkeri | reverse complement strand
CGTATTAGGGACGCCTGCTTTTATACGCATATGAACTTTAATGGCATGCCAGTCTTAGTCCGTAGGGTTCAATATTGAGTTGGCCCACCCTTTGCCGCTATAAAAGCTTCAACTCTTCTGGGAAGGCTGTCCACAAGGTTAAGCAGTGTGTCTATGGGAATGTTTGACCATTCTTCCACAAGCGCATTTGTGAGGTCAGGTATTGATGTTGGATGAGAAGGTCTGGCTCGCAGTCTCCACTCTAATTTTACCAAATATGTTCTATCAGATTGAGGTCAGGACTCTGTGCAGGCCAGTCAAGTTCCTCCACCCCAAACTCGCTCATCCATGTCTTTATGGACCTTGCTTTGTGCAATGGTGCACAGCCATGTTGGAATAGGAAGGGGCCATCCCCAAACTCTTCCCACAAATGTGAGAGCATGAAATTGTCCAAAATGTCTTGGTATGCTGATGCCTTAAGAGTACCCTTCACTGGAACTGAAAAACAACCCCACACTATCATCCCCCCTCCACCAAACTTTACACTTGGCACAATGCAGTCAGGCAAGTATGGTTCTCCTGGTAACTGCTAAACCCAGACATGTCCATCGGATTGCCAGACAGAGAAGTCTTCATCAGTCCAGAGAACACGTCTCCACTTTTCTAGAGTCCAGTGGCGGCGTGCTTTACACGACTGCATCTGGCTCTTTGCATTGCACTTGGTGATGTAAGGCTTCGATGCAGCTGCTCGGCCATGGAAACCCATTCCATTAAACTCTTTACGCACTGTTGTTGTGCCAATCTGAAGGCCACATGAAGTTTGGAGGTCTGTAGTTATTAACTCTGCAGACAGTTGGCAACTTCGGCGCACTGTGCGCTTCCGCATGCGCTGACCCTGCTCTGTCATTTTACGTGGCCTACCACTTCGTGGCTGAGTTGCTGTTGTTCCCAGTTGCTTCCACTTTGTTACAATACCACTAACAGTTGACAGGAAAATATTTAGTAGCAAGGAAATTTCACAGATGGACTTATTGCACAGATAGCAACCTATCACAGTACCACGCATGAATTCACTGAGCTCCTGAGAGCGACCCATTCTTTCACAAATGTTTGTAGAAGCAGTCTGCATGCCTATGTGCTTGAGTTTATACACCTGCGACCATGGAGGTGATTGGAACACCTGAATCCAATGATTTGGAGGGGTGTCCCAATACTTGTGGCAATATAGTGTGTATCTATCTATCTATCTATCTACATACATACATATACACACACACACATCTACACTTTATATACATCCCACTGTATTACCCTGTTAGTGAGACTGCTCCTGTTCATGTTAGCCAAAGTAGAGCAGTCCAATTAAACATTAGAATATGACCAAAACCAAATCAAGCTGATTTTTTGGCCAGCAGGTGTCTTGGCAATAATTGTCAATATATTGTCATATAATTTTTTTTTTTTAGTGTTTTCAACTAAACAATTAAGCAGTGAAAATGTGCCTCCCCCATTCTAGAACAATACAACCTTGGAAAACCAGACTAGCATCTCCGTAGTCAGAGGGCAGGAAAGTGATTCAAAGTGAGAAGTCCTAACAAAATTGGTGGTATGGTAATCATGGGGTGTTGTCCAAGTAGTGCAGGTCCTACCCAGGTGAGCGGTTAAAGGTCCACATTTTGTTTGAGTATCAGCTCAGTCATATGTGCCAGACTGGCATTATTTAGGGGGCATATTTGTATATGTACTAATTATCTACTAATAAAAAATAATTCGATTGGTAGATAACAAAATGAATAAGGAAGAAGGAAGATCACATTAACAGATACAGCCAATCACTTGAGCACTGGAATTTTTAGTCATTCACCGTACTTTGCTGCCTATCTTAGAGAGACAGCAACTGCCAGAAAGAATGTCAGTCTTTCACCAATGTCAAACTTGCCATGAACAAAATCACTAAATGGAATACTTATTTACTTCTACAGCATTACTCCCTCACTACCCAAAATGCTGAAAAATCTTTCAATGGTGGAGCAATGGCTTGTTGGCTCTCCATTTTTGCTCTCCTAGTGATTCTGAAAATCTATTCTACTTTATGAGTAATTCCCATGTCAGAGACCCTAGCGTTATGCTAGAAAGACTGCCCTAATAAATCATTGATGTTATAGTGTAAAATATTATTACAAACACTTTCATTTCAGAACATGTAGGATCATCTTCAAGTACATCATCACTTTCTTGTTTTTAGGGACAGGCATACCATTTTATGCAGACTCTGCCACTGCTCTGGCACTTGGGGTCCCAAGTATGGTAGATGTGGTCAGAGTGGTGCTGGGACCCCTTCACACTGTCACATCTATCTAGTTGTCAATCACTAAAGCCTGTAAAGTGTGTTTAGCAAGTAGTTGCATGGGGGACCCACAATTTGGTATCACACAGGGGTCCTTTGGTGACTCTGTCCATCACTGCCTGTGGTGTATGCATGATAGTGAGATTAAGGGCTAGAGTACATGGGCCTTTAAGATCAGTTAAAGTAAAGGTAATCAGGCCAGCCAGCGCAGTGGCACGGGGAGTCTATAGTACTGTGGGTGGATCATAGCTTACACATAACTTTCCTTTCACTCCCAGCAGTAGAATGGATCAGAATGGATCGAATGGATCGAGAATACTATAAAATGGAACGCTTGCATAATCAAAATGTGGGTTATTATTCTAAAATCAGGAGCTTCGGAAATCATATATATCAAACAGTAAATACAATTGTCTCATTTTTTTGCGGAGCAGAACAATTCTAAGCTCAGAAATCCATATAGTTAAAGGTAAGCAGTGTCAACATACAGAAAGCACATTGACCAAGAGGTTAGCAACCTTTCCTCACTTTGCTGTGGTTCTGAATTCCACTGATGATCATTTATATGTTCCATCTGTGACTGTGTGGCTTTGCTCTAGATGTTCCTGTATCCTCTCACAATCAGAAAACATTATGGTATGCTCATGTACTACTAATCAAACATGTACAGTGTGTGTATGTTTTTAAGAAATTAGAATGTAAACTCCTTTTAGCATCGATGTAAATGGTTAAAATATTCTCTGTAAAGTGTTCGGGAATATGTTGATTCTATATAATTGTGATACAGAATCACCTACATAGCTGGGTGAAGATGTATATAGTTGTTGGATTCTTTAGCTTAAAGAAAACGATTTCCAATACATTACATTAAATTAAAAGTAAACTATATATTAAAAGGAATTACAGAAAAAAAAAAGGACAACGTTTAATGGATTAGCTCTCATATTAGTTATTGATCTTGAAAATCTGTGATACATTAATTAGCCTGATCTGGATCAGGTATGGATCTGCATGTCTTGGTTTACTCAACTCTAAAGTCTCGTTCACACCTAGGCGTATTGCATATGCGCGTCTGTCGTGCGTTTTTTTACCGCACGACAGACCGCTACTTGGCTGTATCCCAATGGAAACGCGCAACAAAACGGCCCAAAGTAGTACCTGTACCTTTTCAGGCGTGGGCCGTTTTGTAGCGCGCTAGGGACGGGCGGAAATACGCCAAGGTGGGAATGAGATCATTGAATACAATGGGATTGATATTTTTGAGCGTTTTGTAGAGCGTTCGTCGAGCGTAGAACGCGTAGAGCGTAGAACACGTTCATTAGCCCTCGTTGTGAACGAGGGCTAATGGTAACAAGCAAGTGCAAATTTGTGACATTTTACTATGGGAGCAGCTTGGAGGCCTTTTAAAAAGAAAAAGTTGTTTTCAAAGAAATTGTATTAGAGTCATGTTATATGACCAGGGTTCTAGTGGAGTTTTTCTTTAAGAACAATTAATTATTTAATTTGAAAAATTATGCTGTGAAACATATATGGTGTCTGACAGTAAAATGCAATTGATAGCAAAAAAAAAAAAGTGATATCTTTCCTACCTTAATCCATAAAGAACAGTTCCATCTGGATGAAGTCGAATCATTCTGTTCTTCACGGTAACCCCATGAACAAATGATCTTTTATCATTCAGAAAGTATGTATCAGGCACCCACAGCTGATCAGCGACCCTGTTATCCAGCGTGAGGTTTAGCGGAATTCCTGAATAAGAAAGTCTTTTGTCTCTCCATGACTGCTGAAAGTACATTGTGAGTGTATAGTCCTGGAAAAACAAAGAAAACACTAAATATAATGCTTCAGGAATATATTCACAGATCTAAAGGAATTATGTGAAGAAATAGAAACTGAAAAACAGTAGAAAGAGAAATCAAACAGATCATTCTACAAATGCATATCATCAAATGCTTTATGAAATTGTTCTGCAGAACATTGCTTTTCTATTTTCAGGATCAAGAGACTGAATCTGTTATCTCTATACTTATCTGGCCAGCAATTATATGGCTTCAGTGCCACATTCCTATCTGTATGTGACTTAACAGGCCCAGGGCAGTCAGGTCAGTTGCAGTGAAGCTGAAGAAGTGCTTTACTGATCCAGAAAAATCACTTGGCATGGGTAAGAGAATCCCTACTTCCAAGAGGCCAGAATTGGTAAGTTTCAGTCAGTCATTGCTAGTCTAATTGGCCAACCCGTGACCTAAACATAAAAGAGATAATTTACTAAAGGCAAATAGGCCATTTACTATTGCAAAGGCATTTTAATTTTGCAAGGAAATTTACCCCCACCTTAGTGAATCTGGTGAAAATTCACTTTGCAAAGAATACCCAATAACATGCAAGGAAAATGTTTAAAAAATGCATTCTTTCTTGCACATGATTGGATAATGCAAGTCAGCCGGTCTTAAGCTCATTCACTAAGATCAATGGAAATTGTGTTGCAAAGTGAAAATTCCCTTGCAAAATGAAAAGTCTATTTGTCTTTAGTAAATGAACCCCACAGAATGTGTTGACTCTAAGAAATCCTATTCAAGAGAGCTTAGCTAAAGCACTGAGATATAATAGTGTTATAGAGTAATATCTAGTTAGTTATTAAAACAATATGCTAAGAATGATCAAGTATGTTAATTATAAAAGGTAAACTTTATGAATAACTAGCTTTAATTAGATTTTGAAAGTTATAAAAAGCTGTATGGCAATGCAAGCATTGGACAAAAAAAGACCTTATAGTGTAGATATGCAGGAATATTCAATAGACACTGAAAAGTACAAAATCACATCATTGTGCCACCATGTTTTAGATCTATGTAAAAGTTTCCTATTTATACTTTCAGCACACAAGGTACAACAGTTCCACAAGGCTGTTATCGTGGATCTTTGGAGATCTTTATCCTCAGAAATGGCTTCTGATAGGAGCTATGTTACACCAAGTGGCTAGAAATCTCTTGCCCCACTAGCAGTCTATACTCAATGCTTTAAACAGCTGTTTGTACTGCTTGTAATTTCCAAGAGTACAGGGTTTTTTTTACTCTCTCTTGGTCATTTGTAAGTTAGGTAATACCTGATTATAAAACATAAAATTGAGTTTATTCAATAAACCTAAGAAAAGCTTGCCAGCTGCATTTATCCTTAGCAACCAATTAGATTTCAACTTTCATTTGCCCTTAATGTTGAGACCTGATAAAAGGTTTACATGTACATTGGACTTTTATGCTTGTTGCTAGGATTATCTTATTAAATACTGACACATTAGGGCACATTAGGGTGGTTGCACTTAAAGCTCACCTTGCATTAAAATACAAGGTCTGAATATGTTTAAAGCCTCCATCACTAAAATAAATAACATCACTGTAGCTACACTTCGTGATGTAACTGTACACATGGAATAAAGGGAACTCTGCTTGGAGAACCTTTGGAGTGCTGGTGACTTACTGTTTTGTTTAGTTTTGAAAACAGGAGCTAGTTACCGACAAGTGAAGCACAAATATACATAGCTGGAAAACATAACATCTGTAGTTTTATAAAATGCCTTCACACTAAAAATAAGGTAATAATGTGCAAGTAAGATCAGCATGATGTCTGCCTTAAAGGCAGGGCTTATAATAAACTTTACAGTTTACCTTTCAGGAGACTCTTGCGAAGGATAAGATGGACCTATATTACTCCTAGCAATTCTGGTATTGGTTTTGTACACAAATGGTCAGACTTGGACGAGAAATGCAAAAATGAAAGCACAAACTGTAAATGTTTTTCTTTGGTGATCCCATCTCTTGCATTACTACACCAGGCACACTACACACTAGTATTATCCTTCACTGCCGGGAGCATGGTACTACAATGGTCATACAGGTTTTTTTCCATGTTAAATGTATTTTTGCTTAATAATGATCTGATTGAGTCATGTGGAAATGTGGTTGGGCATCTAATGTAGTGTGACATTCAATACTCCAGCCATCTGACAAATTCTCAGCCCATCCTGAGGTTACTTGGTCTTCATGGCTTTGTTGCTGGCTGTTAACTTGCCAGAGTTTGTACTATTTATAGTAAATGCCCTCAATTGGTTTGTTGGGGGAGTGGCATGCAGGGCAGGCATTTATGCTAAAGATTACAGTGTTTATGTGCTCACTGTATACCAGGGACGTGCGGCCTGGGGAGGCAGCGCCTCACCTAAAATTATGGGGGGAAAAGCTGTCAGCTTCATGTCTGAAGCTGACAGCTTTTTCTCCATTCAGATCGGCATCTAACAGGTTACACAGCAGGGAAATCCTCCCCGCTGTGTAACCTGTCACAGAGCCTCAGCAGCGAGGAGCAAGTGAGGGACAGGGAGGCTCCTCCCTGCCTCCTTTACACTAGCTTGGGGACGGGTTGGGGGGCTGGGCTTCATCCGGCGGGGGCAGAGCTTCGGCCAGCGGGGCTGGGGATTGCATCACCACGAGGTACCACACATCACTGCTGTATACCTGTGTGTAGCACAGGTTTTCTCCTATTGTTATCGGTAATTGGAATATGTGTAATGGCACTATGTAATAAAGCTTTGGCCTTGTATTTCCAGTGTGAACTTGTTTATGTGTCATACAATACAAAATCTAAAATAATTGCACAATAATCCTGTCAGAAAAATATGTAAAAATAAACATGGGTTGTTTCAAAGGCAAAACAAATAGAAAACTGGCAAAATGTCTTTTAACGTTAAAAAAAACTATAGACTAACAAAATGAAATTACCACCAAGACATGCTCTTTATAAATGAAACGTGTGCTTCTTGATGCCTATAGCAGCTATTCAGCAACCAACTATCATTTCAGCAAGTCCAAGTTTAAGGCTTCTCCAAAAGGCAATTATTCTGATTTTTGCTATGAGTCACAAGATATTTTACTTTTTGAATACTTTTAATGTATTATCCCCTAAGCAAATACTTTGCATGTTTATTTGTTTGTTTAGAATTTCAGATAAAAGTATATTTATAGTTAAGACTTTGGACAAAATTGAAATGATGTCAGCAATGGGAAATGTCAGTGTTCAAGTCTTACATACATGATCTCAATCCCCATCACTCAAAAGCTTTCCCTAAAGCCAAAGTAGAAGAATTATTGTAAAAGAGAACGGAGCTCTTAAAACTTAATGTAAATAATTAGGAATAAGGTACTTTATTTAGCATTGATCTAGCCTTAATCCAGAGTAAAGAATTAGAATCCTTAGCCTTTAAAGAAGACAAAAATGAAGGACACAAAAATGTGGCACATAAAAAGTATTTCTAAACCCAAGAACAAAAAAAGTAATACATTGCAACTTGCCAGTCCTTGGTGGCTGCTTTTCTTTTTCAGGCTTCTCTTCCTTTATTCTCATGCATAGATCCTGCCAGTAAAACATTTCCTTTTTTAGGATGACAACGCTCATTCACTGTAGTGTATTTATGGAGGAGAAGCTTTGTCACCCTAGAATAGGAAGTGTGTTAGGACTACAGAACACACTTCTCTCCTCTTCTCCATGCTATAGGATGAAGGTGTTTTGGTGTTCTGTAGACCTTAACCACTTGCCGCCTGGAGCAATTTCTTACATTTGCACACACGAAAAAAAATCTGAATTTTTGGCTAGAAAACAGCTTCCGACCCCCAAACAATTATATATTTTCTGAAAGCAGAGGCACTGTAGAATAGTTGCAATTTTTTATGTCGCACGTTATTGCGCAAATGTTTATCAAACAAGTATTGTTAGGATAAAATACACTAAAATTAAATTTAGTGCACAGAAACAGAATATAATACCCATCTTTTAATAAAATATAAAATATGCGGTTGCACCGGGTAAATAGATATCAAGCCTTAAAATTGTGTGCGTCTGTGAAACCGCAAAAAACTACAATAACCAACATTTCCCATAGGCGACGCTTTAAAGGATTTTACTGCTCATCAGTTTAGTGTTAACAGTGATTGATGGGCCTAGAATTATTGCTCTCACTCTGATGCTCATGACCATATGTAACATGTGTGGCACACTTTTCGTTTTGCACTTAGGCGCGTCAGATGTTTGCTTTGTATGTGCGTGCACGTGGGGGGCTGGGGACGTTAAAATATTTTTTTTTCTGATACTTTGAATTTTACAATTTTGTTTTTTTACACTCAACTTTATTGCTATCACATATGGGGCTGATAACTTCAGGGTTATTCACAAAGGGGTGAAGAGTTTGGAGAAGGCAGGAGAAGTGAACAATCTAGGACAGCACAGCTGATTTGGAAAAATTCTCCAATTCAGCTCACTTTCCAGTTCAGCTATGTTGTCCTAGATTGTTCACTTCTCCTGCCTTCTCCAAACTCTTCACCCTTTACTGAATAACCCTGATTGAGATAACATGGTTATCCATGTCCTATGTCAGTGTCCCCCTGACATAGGACAGCAATGCATTTTTGGATCAACATTTTTTTTTTTCATTTATCAAAAATATATAATTCAACACAATAGTGTACTTTACAGACCAAAAGGGAGCAAATAAGAGAAGCTCATTCATATGGTTTACACTTTAAAGGCCAAGACTGCTCTGAAATACTACAATTCTAGCTTCCTGTAAAGTGTAGCTTAGGAAGAGAGATAACAAGTTGTTACATGCTGTGACGCAAATCTCAAGAACAAATCAGGCATGATGCAAAACACAACTAAGGAAGCTCTGTGAAGTTAGGGCTTTGCTCTTCTACATAATGAACCTAAAAGAAAGTTGCTCCCTCTGTGTAATGTATCTGTTAGGTTGACTGGATAATTGGATGTGACATTGGAAAGGCTATATAGGTGCCAAGGGCCATACAGCAGGTCTCTTGTCGCTATGACAAGATGTTGAAGGATTAAATGAAGTGTTTTAATTTAAAATTCCATCAATAAAATGCAAGACTTTAACCTACAGGTCTCACATTCTGATTTATTCAAGAGAACAATGACTGAAAAAGAAACTAGGACATCTTGTACTCTGTAAATACTGTATCCTGCACTGGTAATATGTAACAGTCTAATGTACTGTAAATGTAGTCAGTTAAATGAATGGCTTGCCCATTAACTAAATACCACTTTACAAAAGACACACTAGACTATTTCAGCTATTTTGAAAGGCAAGCAGGATAAATACACAATAACAAACAACCTAAATAGTACAGTGTATGAATATGGCCCTTAGCAAATGTTTTTATTTTTTATATATATATATA
>NW_017306292.1:3348052-3409758 GCF_000935625.1 Nanorana parkeri | reverse complement strand
TATATATATATATATATAACTACTGTTTAAATAATTTTTAAGCATCAGTTCATCTGATAACTGATTTTATACTTCTGCTGGCAGTTGGCAAGATATATTACTCACCGGGTTCTTATGTGCATGATTTTAAATGCAACATCTCGATCTCTAAGTTGTCAGCTCTAACCACTTAATCCTGCCATGGCGAGGGAGTCCCACTTGAACAGCTGGATACTCCAATAATGTTACATTACAAAAGATGTATCAACAGCAAGCAGACTCATTTGCTCACCATTTGGACCCCTTAGCTATATAACATAAAAATCCAAAGACAGAAACAGATTATTGTTCATCACTGCTGTGCTTATATATTTGGCAGTCTTATTTGGAAACTCTAGGAAGATGAGAAGCATTTCTGGGATGGTATACCAGGAACGTCCAGGATGCCTGAACGTAGGTTTCATTATCATCTAGTACAGTGATGGCGAACCTTTTTGAACCCGAGTGCCCAAACCGCGACGCAAAATCAATTTATTTATCTCAAAGTGCCAGCGCTGAAACTAAGTTTAGTATTGCAGTTTGGGCGCTCGGGTTTAAGAAACGTTCAACATCACTGCCTTACGGCCTTGTGCGGCTCTCACGGGGGACCCGAACGTCCCGGATCGCCTCTGTAGTCGGGCCGGTCACAATCAGGCAGCGGCGGTGACCTCTAAACAGGCAGATTAGACGACCGCTTGCAGGGGCCTCCCGGGGTCATAGCGAGGAGGAAGCAGCCGTCTAACCTACCTGTTTATTGGCTGCCGCTGCCTAATTGTGACTGGCCCGGATCGCATACCAAGGCGATCCGGGTCAGTCGGATCTATTTCAATTGGTGGTCCCTGAACGCAGTGGTGTATTGGGGCTGCCATAGGCAAGGCAAAACTCAGGCGCCCCCACTTCATCTCCCCCTGTCTCCGCCCCGTCTCATGCCGCTCCGTCCCCGTCTCTTCATCTCAGCCTTGATCTCACTCTGTCTCCGCCCCCTGTCTCATGCAGCTCAGTCCCCTGTCTCCTCCCATCCTCTCATCTCCGCCCCATCTCCCTCTGTCTCCACCCCCTGCCGCTCCGTCCCCCTTCTCCTCTTGCTCGCTCGCTCACCCCCGCCTGCCGACGCTCGCCCGCTTGCCAACATTAGACAGCTCGGCTGCCTTAATGTTGTGGTGCCTGAACCTTGGCTCGCGTGCCAGCAGAAAGGGCCTTGTGTGCCATAGGTTCGTCACCACTGATCTAGTATATACCAATATTCTAAAAGCCTATTATGCTGTACTATACACATAGCAACTAGGAAGTTGCCACTTTGCCCTGCATCTCTGGTTTTATTGGTCATTAAGGCTTCCTATCACATTGATGGGCAAAAAATGAGCAGATGGAAATAGGACGGAGCAGGACCAAGCTTCATAGTGGAAGTCTGCATTTTATAACAATGTGTTTTGGGGCTCACTTCAAGTTTTTTTAAAGAAGTTCAATCATCTCTATACACCTGCATATAAGCTTCTTATACTAACAACTGGTTATATTGATATTCAGAAAAATTGTATTAATGTTCACATTTTACAGACCTTAGTAGATCACATGATGTCTAGTTACATGACATGTTGTCACTAAACTTTATGGCACTTAAGAGGAATTAATGTTAAATACCAATAATAATACCACTAATATTAATAATAATGTTATGGTCCGTAATGCAAAGTAATATGAGTTTTATTCCTTCTTGCAGCCCTGTTGTGGGGGCTACTTTACACATTTGTGTGTGTGATAACGTATGTGTTTTTATGTGCATCGACATGCACCTGCACTTTTTTTTGGCAAATGCAGCACAACACAACATACAGAGCATTCACATCTATGTGTTGTGGTGTGTTATACAGTATGTTTATTTGGTCCATCTGTATATATGCATTGGGGCATCAGTCAGAATAAATGTCAACACAACACATGAATATTGCACATCACTATGCACTGCAGTAAGGTGTGACTATTTATTACGTTCTAAATAGTTTTTACACATCTCTTCATCCTCCCTAAAATAACTTATTTGGAAGACAACCTCTTTCTGCTACCACCAGTGGTGTTTGCAACACAAGGAACATGACAAGGTACTAGTGGGCAGTGAAATGAAAATAAAGTTGTAGATCAAGGCTGCTTGGAAGTATTGCGGAGAAGCAGTAGGACTGTGTAGTGCTCTGGCTCAAATCCACAGTTTTAGAAGCAGCAAAGAAAGGCGAACAAGCAATTCAATCAACGTCAGCCATTTGTCAGGGGTAAATTGGTCAATTGGTACTTTGTTGTGACAAATTCAGGTGCTGCAGGAATTTCTTCCTGTTGGGGCTAGTTTGCTTCTGACTCTGATGTTATTTTAATTTTATTTTATTTTGTGATGTAGTGCCACTGACATTTCTCAATGTCATGTATACTTTTTAATATTATATTTTAAAGCATTTGAAAGCAAATTATAATAGTATTTTCCATTGGCAGTCTAAATTACAGGTTGCCTGATTAATTGAAAAACAGCAATAATAATAGTTATTTTTCTCTACTTAATTCATGCAAAATGAAGCACGGTACTTACCTTAGCAGAAATAACTTTCATAAATAAATAACTTAAAATTATATAGCCATTGCTATTTGCCCAGCAACATTTGCTCATTATTCTGCCTTATTTCATGTGGCCTAAATATTGGTCAGTAAATGGAAGGCTTTCTTTTGTACAGAAAATACTTTCACCACAGACAGTAAAAAAATTACATACATTTTGCAATGCACAACAACTACAGGAAGATAGCATAATCATTTTTTTTTTTTCACTGGTAGCCGTGATATTCCATGCCTTTGAATTTGTCTGCAACACTGTAAAAAAGGTAAAAAGTAAACAAAATTGTGGTAAAAGCTCTCAATAGCACTTCTGATGAACCCAGGTGTGAAAAAGATAATGAGTATAAAAAGTAAGCATTTATCTAGCTGTGAAAGCTCTGCCAAGCAATGATATGTGTATATCTTGGTTGTGTAGACAAACACTAGCAACCATATGATCCCGCTGTGCTTTAAAATAATGCACTGGGGATGATACATTTAAAGTGATAAAGTGATTTTTTTTTCTAATGCTGATGAAATTACTTACAATGGATGCTGCTCCTTGATTTATAAAAGTTTTAGCTTCCTGCAGAATCTGCTGGCCCACTGAGCACTGGTCCTGATATCCTGTTTTAGGGTGGCTCCTTTCTCTTTGAGGGTCCTATGGGGCCACCATTTTGAGTGCTAGTAAGCTGTGTGTGTGTGTCTCCACAAACAAACAGCAAAGCAATCTACTGCCCTCCTCCCTGCCCCACTCTCTTTCCTTCTTCCTTGTCCAATCTAGTAGATGGACAGCCGCTGCAGTCTGCTCTCTCTTTTGCGATCTTGTACTGGACAGAAAGTTCAGGGAAGCAGAGTTGAGTAGGAGCCAGCTATTTGGAAACTTGATGACTAAGTGCTTGTATGAAAATAAAAAGAAATACTTTGCTGGGAAATGTATATTTGTTTGATCTGGACTCATTCTTGAAAAAATAAGTCTGAGAGTTTAATACTACTTTAACCTCTTGCCGTCCGCCCGTAGTAAAAAAATGGACGGACGGCACTGCTGCATCTGCGGGTTGCCGTCTCCAGACGGAAATTTCTTTCTGCTCGCGCGCGCCCCCTAGCGGGCACGCACGGGCAGCAAAGACCCGATCAATGCACACACCCGTTACCGGGTGTTTCACATATAGGCGATCAGCGGGTCCATAGCCCGCCGATCGCCTATATGTGCTCGTTCGCGGCACAAGCCCTCCCCCCCCTAAGGTCGGCGCTTCCGTTTTTTTTTTTGCTGAATACTGAAAAATGGCCTGGATGGGAAGGGGGTTTAACACCGCGGATGTCAACTGGTTAAACTGGAGTAAAGAAAAAAGCAATTCTGATTGGTTGTTATGGGCAACAACACAGTTTTGTGCACATTTTTGTTTTTCTAGTGTTACTTAATCATCCTCATTTTGTCTCATGGCAAAAATCCTCCTGGTGATGACTGTGTAACAGCATGATGAAGGCAAAGTGAAGGCTGAGGCTTCCTGGAGGCATGGAAAAGCCCATTGTGAAATTATTTAGAAGTTTGCCGAGCAGCCGGTCACAAGTCTGTGAATCTCCACTGATAGCAGCCACCTAGTTTTCATATCTACTGCTGAAAACAAGTAACCTTATAATAAATATGGGGGGAAAACAAAACAAAACAATGTAGCATGTCTACAAATAAAACCACCACTGACAGTGAAAGCACATAAACAACAAAAAATATTAATAAATATAAACAAATCACAATGTATAATGTGTATCTAGGCAATTATAAAAATAATAAATCCGAGTGCATTCAAAGTTCCCAAAAAGTCTTTTCACAGAAAACAACAGCCCTGAGCAGGAAATGAACCAACTGAGATTTATTACACTGCTGAATAGAGATGGGCTCGATGCTAGAGTCAACCAAGAGTTGACTCAAACATCGCTATTTCATGTGTTTGGTGAACACACAAACTATCAGGGGGTTCAGCGGGTCATTCACCCGCCGAGCGCCCCACAAGGCACTGCGCACCGCACAGTGCCTTGTGAAGCCCCGATTGGGTAAAACCTTGCATCTAACCACAGGTCAGGTGCAAGACTTTGCCAAATCACAGCACAGTGCACTGAAGAGCCATGATTGTGCATAGAAATGATGACTTTTCCCAATCATAGCTCACCTGTCTGGTGCCGCACAAATGTGAACATTTGGGCCGATTTAGCTATCACCGCTAGCTCCGCCGAATTGTTTACATTTTGCTTGCATCTGCGGCGGGAGTTGGTCGCGAGTGGACGGGTCGGTGGGAGTCAGGGTTTTCTAAAATGTCTTTTTATTTTTGCTTGTTTTATTTTTTATTTCATCGAGTTGTCGTGGACCATGCTGGACGTTGTGATTGACCCTGGATTACGTTGGTGGATCCATTTTTTGGGGGGGTTATTTAACAATAAAGGAATTGTCAAAATCCTTTGTGTTTTTATTTCAATTAAAGGATTTTTTAATAAAAGTATGTACTTTTTATTTAAATTTATTTTATTTTAGTGAATGGGTACAATTACTCCTTACTCATTCGCAAGGGGGGGCTGCATCTTGGTGCCCCTTTATTAAAGGGGTACCCTGATGCAAATAAGCCCCCCTGCCCGCACACCCACAACCAGGGCTTGTTTTTCTGGTCCCATAGACATGCATTGAGTTCGAAGTTCGAATTCAAACTTTTTTCATGTTGTAAAGCTTGAACTGAACTCAGGTGTGTTCGGCCCATCACTACTGCAGAATCCCATGTTGGGTGCCAACTGTCCTTATTTTTACAGCCAATTTGTAAACAAGCCTATATTCTTCCATCTGTAGAAGGGAGAAAGTGTTCATACAAATACTGACTAGGCAGCAGATTTGGTGTCCCCGAAGCATGACAAGGAGAGTGGGAAATTTGTGCAACAGCAGCTAATTTCATCCCCTATCTCAGCTAATAACAAAACTGTCTGCAACCCACTCCCTTCCTCAGTGTCACTGTCCTACCACATTGAAGGAAGAAAGGTGAGACACGGTGCTAGGTGTGGCTTGCGGGGTTGGAGACATGGCCACTTGACACAGATGTAAACTCAACATGTGAGTGCACTAAGGAGGAGTTAAATTGCTGAGCACGGGCTGGAGAAGTCTACTTAATCTCGTGGTAACCTGTGTTTTGTTTTTGTACATAAGTTCAGACTGACGTGCAGTATTTTGCGAGTACAAGGACTGGGGTATAAGCTTGCAGTGAACACAGCAAAAGGGCATAGGTTCCGTTTAACATACCCCTTTAAGCCACTCACCCCTTTTGGGCCATGCACACCATTCTCCACAATGCACAATGTGCTCTGTCAGTATATTTGTTATGCTTTGTCAGAAAAAGTAGTTGGCAGTTGGCAATTTTGTTGATTACATGTATAGGATTATGTCCTAACCTCCAACAATTGTGTTTTAGTTTTGAATAGTGGGGAACAGTTACAATTTATGTCAGGGTTTTATTTCCATCTGTGACCCAGTTAGGAGGATTTCACATCACTTTCTGTGCCTGTGATAACCATAAAAAATGGGGAGGGGGGTTGGCTGTCACCAGGATAGGAGGACACAGACAGCAAAGAGGTTTGAACATTGTCTCTTTCTCCCTAAAGTATGCTTTTGTTTTTGACTGTGCTCCTACTGGGAGGTTTCTCATCCCTTCCATTGGCTCAGTGTTGTCTGAGTGTTCCAATAGATTTCTACCCTGTGTGTCACAGTTTTCCATTAGCTATGTATAACATTTATGTATAGACTCAGGGAATTTTTCCAGTTTCTAGTTATTCTGCTGTACTCTACATCTCCATTTGCATAATCATGCCTTTTAATATGTATCCTTATAATACATTACTGGGGATTTTGTTGTATTTTATATTTTGTGAATTAAGTGCATTTAAAATAAATTACAGTTATGGATTTTTTGTTCTCACATATTTTGCAATATTATTTGCTCAGAAAGAAGGCTAACACTTTCATAGAGACTAGAAAAAGCCCTAGAAAATATTCCTACACATACTTTATCATGTATACCAAACATATTTAGTATAGCAGAACAGTAAATAATTATGGGGTTACATGTTCTTTAACACATAAATATGGCATCGCCCCTTTCATTTTCCTCTTGTCCTTTTTCTACCTAAAGATATGACTTTTGTGAAACAACAAAACAATCCAACTCTTAGTAACTTTGATGTGTTTAACTTTTAGTAAACATTTGATAATGATGAAATTAAAATTGATCACGCTTTGCCTGAGCTATTATTAAAATAACACAATGTTACAGTAAAACTGGCTCCGGCAACAACTGTATGTGTCATATCATTTCTAAACATTTGTCGAGAACATAGCCACCTCCCTACTGGTGCAGCCAAGATGTTTTGCATTTGCCTGAGGAGTTTTTTTGCACTTGATCTGGGTTGGCATGCCTGGCTATGCTGTATCCTTTTATGCTGCTTGTCTGACGTAGTATAATCTACACGAAGGGACAGAAAAACAGGCTGATATTTACTTTGTACGTTTGTATGTCAAGTAGAGGATAACGGTGAACTCACAAGAAACAAACCAGCTGAACACCACATTACTGGTTCCTTTTAAAGAAGAATTCTGCTCTAAAACAAGCCCCTTCCTTTTCGAATCTTAGAGTTCTTTCACTATCTTAGCAATCATGCATCAGTTGCTGAAGCTGGAAAGAATGGAAATCTACAATTGAGCTAATCAACACCAAACAATATATTGTAGATAATTTTTTGGTCTTTCAGCACCTCGTGTTTTTGAGTGGTCTGTGGCCATCTGCCCAATTCAGGCCTTTGCACCTATGATATGCTGAAGAGGATCCTGCTTTTTGAAGTGACTGCAAAGCCAAATTCTATTGTTTTGGATATAGCAGAGAAGGGTTAAGACCCCTGTCAGCTTTTTTTTTTTTTTCACTGTGCCTCATTGGGAAGATTTTTTTCTCCCAGAGATGCAAAAGAAAGATGTAGGAGATCTCTACAACATACAATGAAATTCCCCTTTTGGGCAGTTATCAGAACAGGTATGTCCGCTGCAAAATTTACATCAACCTCTTGTCCTGGTGACAGCTGTAAAAAGTTGGTTTTCCCATCACTGTGATAATGGTCACTAGGACAAGTTCAGAGGGTGATTCCTAGCGTGGCAACAGACAATAATGAAAACTTGTCAGGGATTCTAATCTTTTCCTACTCTATCCAAAACGAAAAAGAAACTTTTGGCAATACGTACACTACAAAGCTAAACTTTGGGCAAAACAATTATTGTATAAATGCAAGAGGCGTGTAATGTGTATTCTAAATTCAGTCTTTGTGTTTTCTGTGTATTTCTTTTAGATTCGTTCAGTAATTCAGGATGAAACAACTTCTGTACTTTGCCTCTACGGGCACGGGTCAATGCTGCTTTCTCTCCTTGTGCAGGGTGACCGGTCTTGTATCTGCCCCCCCCTGTAGTTTTCTGCAGGCAGCCTGTAGTGGGTGGGGCTGCTGGGTGCCTCCCACAACTCTGCTCACTGCACAGGCTATGTACAGCACAGTGATGATTTCTCCACTACTGGTATAAGGAAATTCTGAAATCTGAGTTCACAAAGGCATTCACACAATGTGAAGTAAATGAAATCAACCTGAAGTTGACACTTCTAGGACGCCGGAGCCTGAAGACTAGCTTCCCAGCCGGCCGTTGTAATTAAAAGGCCGGCCGGGAGCTTTACACTCAAGCGATCGGGCGACTCTAGAGTAGCTGTCACTGCCATTGCCGGTCCCAAGATCTGCTGTGCCCGGGACTAGCACGGCTGCTCTTTGACAGGAGATCAAACTCTGAGAAGTCTAATTAAATGTTGATAGCTATTCAATGTTTCCAACGCTTATATAAAGTAGATTGTTTAGCAGTGGCTATAGGTATGGTACATAAGACTACAGAGATCTCACTTTGATGGGCATATAATCTTTGCCCAATACCTATTACCAAAGCTTATCGTGAAATATAAAAAGGTACACAGGGTTCAACAAGGACTTTCTTCAACTTACGTTACTTTGTTGAAAAAATAACCAGGGCAGCCCAGTATAATTTTGCTCTCCAGAATCAGCATTAAGCATTTCATACCTAAAGGAGCATTCCATGCATATATAAAGTCATAACCTACTGTCTATATGTACTTTTATGTCCATCTGTGGTAGCCTCATATTTCACAGACAGGTATTGGGTGATAAAAGCATTTTGGCAATACAGGGAAGGGAGGAAGAGTTCAACATGTCAGGAGGAACTACAGCACCTTTTACTAAAATAATTACAGAACTGTCAAACTTTCCAGGGCAAAGCCAATATGTATTAGGTGACCACCAAACTGGGAGCAAACAAAAGGAAAACCTGCACCGCAGAAACTTCGTTCACTGTTGATGTTTATTACTTTTTTTTTAAATTTAAACCATTGACTTGCATTATATCCAATATGTTTTTGTACTAAATTAGATTAATCATGTTATAAACATATATTGATGCATACGGCAAAAAAAAAAATGTGTATGGACTTTTTATAAACTGGAGGCTGCTCAATATAAATAAAATATTCTGTTTCTATGTGTTTGCACATTATGTAAATTATATCTATTTAAACAGCCTAGACTGTTTAAATAGTCTGAGCATTTTAAGGGTACAGACAGGAACTGGATACAGGGCCTTGGTATGTGGTTTTGATACCTGTCAAGAACCTCTCAGATGGTGAGTATGAGTGATTGTTCATTGCATCATTGCAAAGTGGCAGTGCAATCCCCAGCAAGGTATATTCACCTTGCCCAAACTGTCTTTCCCACCTCCCTGCCTTGTTGAAGCAATATTAGAGCAACAGGTATGGGGGATTATGTGATCTAACCATCTGACAGTGCTCCAACTCTCGTATATAATAGACAGGCCTGTCATGTGGAGAGCATCCACCCCAACAGGCCCCAACACCTTTCAACATTGGAGCAGCAGGGGAGGGTAGATATGTTTTTATACCATATCAGGAGGCACTGATGGTTTACCCAGAATAAGGCAGGTGACATTGTCTCATTAAAGCTGCCTGACCATAAAAATAACTAAGGTAATAACAGTGCTTCAATCACATACACAATACTGTATTTTTCTGGGAGAGCAGGACTCCACCCCTTGGAGGCCAGAAACACTATTACCACAGCCTCTCAGGCTAGGCCAGGGAACAGGCATTAAGCCTTGAATTCTGGCTGTAGAATTCAGGAGGAGCAGACATGGGGTATGCAGTGACCCGGTTCCTGGAACTGGGAGCGCGGACATCGGAGCATGAGGGCTTTTAAAACCCCTTACATCTTCACTGTTTACTCTGTATTATGAACCCTGGGGAGGAGCCAGCAGTGGTAACAGTGTTGATGTATGAACAGTTTTGATGTCTGCAACTAGTGATGTGCTTGGGTTTAGAATTAACCAAAGCTCATCTGAAAGAAGCTGTCAATCCTGACTCAATCAGCTGCTCCGGCCGTAGCTGACTGGACTGTCACTGACAGCTTCCTTCTGGATTAAGATGAGCTTGGGTTAATTCCAAACACAAGTTCATCCCTACCTGCAACTACCTGTTTTAGATCTCAAAAAAATTCATATATCACTTTGAAAAACATTGGATCACAAGCTCAGGCTGTACATAGGGCCTTGACTTCTCTCCAAGCTGAGATTAAGGCTGGTGGTCATCATTAAGCTGTAAAATGCAAGAGCCTTAGTGGACCCAGTCTCAATGTGATGGGGGGTTGAGTTCCTGCATACAGCCTAGATCTCAGGTTTAAGGGGTTCCACTGGAATATAATAAATGATTTATAGACCAACACAGCTACCTGTAGGCACCACAAGGGGTCTGCGCTTTGACACTTACGTTAGCCACTTCTGAAACTTGGTTTGCTTCACTTTAAAAGCTGGCATGAGATATCAGCTATATAATGAGTGCTTTGGGTTGAGTGGAGCTATGTAAGGAGCAGTAAAACAAAACTGTGAACAAATGTGTGAACAAATATAGATATCCTCAGCTACATGCAGAATTACAAATAATGATTAAAACAAAGTTTTTAAATTCCGACATGAGGTGAGCCAGGAAATATATATATGTATACTGAAATATTTTTTTTTGGATGCTTAATTTACCTTTATTCTGTTTATTGAAAGGAAAGTCAAAATCCTTGTTAATTATGTTTTTCTGATATACTGTACATTTAATGTTCAACTCAATGCAAACAATGTTATTAGGGTTTATTAATGTTTTAATATATATAAATGCAACTACATCCAGTGCTCTCTAGTATAGGCAAAGCAATGAGCTTTGTTACATTGTTATTAATTAAAGCTGCTGAGTAAATTCAATGCTCCACAAACTCAATACAGTGTATATTCTACATAAGAACCACTCTTTAAAAAAAGTTCCAACTAAGTAGTAATAAAGACTATATTGCGCCAACAGCTTGATGGCTTAGAAGGAATGACTACGTACTGTGTATAAAAGAAGTGTTGAAAGATTTGGAAAGTCTAACGCTATGACCTTCACAAATAAAAACCAGAGGCACCAAAATGACCCAAGGCATCTGCTGTGGCATTCTTTAGTAAAACACCAAGTGCTGTAATTGAAAAATTGTATGAGTCAATCCAGTATTGATTCCTCATAACTTTCCTAATTCGTTAAAAGTTGCACTATTGTTTTGTAAACACAGCTCATAAAATATTTTTTTTTGAAGAAATGGAAAATATAAAATGTTTTGTATTATGAATTTTCTTAATTTTTCAGAATATGAACAATTTTTCGCAAGAAAAAAAACTCTATTCTTCAACCATAAACACTTGAAGTAGATTTGCCCACGTTATTCTATTTTTTAGGTTTCTCAATTAGGTATGGCACCTTTGGGTACAGGAACTTTTGCGCCAATACAATTTTCAGATATAAACATTAAAAAAAAAACAATCTTTCTATCCTGAATATTGCATTCTAAGTTACCAATTTATTCTTGGCTTCAAACTAACGCCCAGCCTTTATCCTAACTGAACCCCTAAACATGTTAGAAATGTTCAACATAACAGCAATAACTGCAGCTTAAACACTTGAATCCCAACCACCATTTCATAATATTGCTGGAATAACAGCTATTCATTTTAAAATGGTGATAAAAAAGCAAAAATGGAGATGTGCAAAGCGCACTCACAATGGATGTTTTTAAACTGGGTAGGGGGATTTGGTGATGCCAATGGTAGGTGTGCAGGATCCTGAAACAGGCCATGTGTCCTGTGTGGTTCTGTTGTCTTTTATTTATTTTAAAATGGCAGTTGGTCTCCTGGGGGCCGCTGCTGGCACTAGTGCTGGGACTATGTTAAGCCCTTTGTGATGTAATGTGTGGAACCGAGACATCACTGAAACAAAAAAAAAATGCCCACAAACGTCTGACACAGACTAGCCCTTGCTACAGCCTATCACCTTGTGACTTGCTACTAAGCATTACTGGGTTAGAAGTGACTGAGGAAATACTTCCTCCTGTGTGCAGCAGACTGATGGCAACATCTCAGCTTAGGCAAGCTCACCTGCCTTATACTCAAGGACTGACTGAGCTGTTTTGAAATTTATGATTTTACTGCACATTGTGATATGTTAAGACTTTTTTCATTCAGAGTTGTAAAGTTACTTAACCCACCCTTAAAGTCCCACAGTAAAAAAATAATGTTAGAAGTTTGTTTTGTGGAAGAACAGACATGCAAAGTCTCTTTTGCCAAAAATGTTTTCCCCTAGCTCATATAGTTCCAGTTTATTTAAAGTATCTGTAAGATGTACGCATGCTCAGGAGTTATGTCCCCAGTGTCTGCCCTATAGCTAAAGAGGAGTATTAGCCAAAGCAGCGGAGGAGGAGATGGCTGTGGAGGGGGGGGCAGAGTGGCAACTGCAGCTTCAACCTAGCATCATTGGAGGAGGGCACTTTATGAGGTATATGGGCAATGTATGCTGTGCAACAGCCCACAGCTGACTATAGTTCTGCTTGAAATGAACCCTAAATTTATATATAAAACATTTAAAAAGCTTCCACTGTGGCAAACTATATAATACATATTATAGAGAAAGGTATTTTTTTTGGTTTTCACATATCACTTCAGTTGCATATGTATGATTCTACCTTAATGACAATACATATATAAAATGTATTTACTAAAGGAGTTTAAAATCTTCACACAATTTATTGTGTGCATATTCACTCCAGTTATCCAATCATGTGAAAAGCGGATTCCTGTTTACTTATGTTATCTGTACATAACTGAGCATTCGAAGTGAAAAGGAATTCGCTTTTTACATGAATGGATAATTTAAGTTGATATTTACATATATTTGAATGATTGAATGATTGATTGTATAAAGAGTGAAACGAATGGCAAACGCACTCATCAATTCATAACTAGCTTTAAAGCAAGGTGCACATGGAATGGCTTTACACAGTACAAAAACAAACATTCCCAGCACACTCACCAGCCAGCCTGCAAAAAACCATACACTAAAGGTTAAAAACAAAGGTATTAGTTGCACAACTGTTGCCAAGCATGTGAAAGCCGCACTGCCTCGTCAAGGCCCCTCTGTATAGTGCAGTCCTAACTCTAATGTATGCTAGCCTCCATCTTTGAACATATTTATAGCAAAGGATGAATTGGGTGCAGGTTCATCAGGAGGTAATCCAACCTCCTTAAAGGCATAGGGACACACAAGGAGCCCCGCACATCACAGTGATAGCGGAAGGGTGGGGACACTCTGGGGGCTTCAGCTGCCAAAGTTATGTGCGGGGCTCCTTGTGAGAGAGATTAGAAAGATTAAATGTAAACAAATTGCCAGGACCAGACGGGTTACATCCAAGGGTACTAAAGGAACTTAGTCAAGTCATAGCCAGAACCTTCTACAAAAATTTTATGTACAGTATAATGACAGGTATGGTCCCGGCTCATTGGAGGAGAGCAAATGTAGTACCAATATTCAAAAAGGGGAAAAGAAGTGCACCGGGAAACTACAGGCCTGTTAGCTTAACATCAATTGTGTGTAAAATATTTGAAGGCATGATGCAGGACTACATGTAGGAATTTGCAAATAAAACTGGTATCATAGGTGATAGCCAACATGGTTTCATGAAGGACCGTTGTTACCAGATCAATCTATTAACATTTTATGAGGAAGTAATTA
Source organism: Nanorana parkeri (assembly GCF_000935625.1). Lineage (NCBI taxonomy): Eukaryota > Metazoa > Chordata > Amphibia > Anura > Dicroglossidae > Nanorana > Nanorana parkeri. The sequence continues at coordinate 3,395,950 of NW_017306292.1, read as the reverse complement.
CAAAATTAGACAAAGGAATACCAGTAGACTTGGTGTATCTGGACTTGGGTAAAGCATTTGACACAGTTTCCCACAAACATTTAATCCATAAACTAAGGTCTATGGGTCTAGATGAAATTGTATGTACATGGGTGTAAAATTGGCTGCAAGAACAGACCCAGAGGGTAGTGATGAATGGGTAATTTGCTAATTGGGCAAGAGTGGGGTGCCCCAGGGTTCAGTCCAGGGACCAATCCTCTTCATCTTATTTATCAACGACATATGGATTGGAGACATAGATAAAGACCTGTGGGTGCTCATAGATCACAGATTTGGCAATAGTAAGCAATGCCAAGCAGCAGCCAGTAAAGCTAACACGATACTGACATTTATTAAAAAAGGAATTGTAGCAAGTGATCAAAGAGTAATACTTCCACTTTATAAATCATTGGTTCAGCTCTATCTTGAGTATGCGGTACAGTTCTGGTCGCTGACTCTCAGGAGGGACATCCTGGAACTGGAGAGAGTTCAGGGAAGGGATACAAAATTAATTAAGGGGATTGAAGGCCTGAGTTATGAAGACAGCATTCAAAATCTAAATGTATTCACCTTAGAAAAGAAGCGATTAAGAGGGGACCCCATTGCAGTCTTCAAAATTATCAATGGGGACCACAATATTAGAAACAAACTGTTTAATTCCAAAACTGTATTGAGAAACCGGGGGCACAACAAGAGGTTAGAAGACAGGGGTTCAATCTTAGAATTTGCAAGGGGTATTTCACTGTGAGAGTGGTGAAAGTTTGCAACTCACTAACACAGGCCATCCATAATTCCCTCTACGGATAACATTGATAAATTCAAGAAACTTCTTCTTTCGCAGAATCTACAAGGATATGGGAAGTGTTAGAGTAAGATAAGTACACACACACACACACTCACATGCATAGGTTGAACTGGATGGACCTTGGTCTTTATTCAACCTTACATACTATGTTACTATATTATCTCTCTCTCTCTCTCTCTATCGTTTCATCATTTCAGAATGATTTGTGTGTTTTATTTTCCTTTTTTTTTCCCTTTTACAAATAAACAAAATGCTCACTTCTAAAATTAATGCTTGGCCAAAAATATGGTCTTGTATCAATAAGGATTTAATTTAGTAACTAATGGAAATCAATGTGAATTCTGAAGAAAAAGGAAGTAAAATGTACAGTATATAAATGATGATAATTAGACACACTCTCTGATTATATTTGTTATAAATGAGTAACACCTTTTTCATGGAGTATCACAGTCAACTCACACCAGTTACAGTACATTAGTAGCCAATGGCTCACCCTCTTCTCTCTGTGTAGCATACTGGCTCAGATATATTTTCATTACATTTCTGTTTGGGTGTTTGGTCTTTGCAGCAGCATATTTATCATTTCTGTGGCAATGAGTTGCTTTGAATGTGGATGGAATTGCTTTTAGCCTATTATGGAAGCCCTACATTATCTAAGTCTCATCTGATCATTGCAAGAGATGTTCCAATTAAGAGGGAATTATGGATGGCCATCCAAGACACTGTCGGTTGCAAACAATGATAATGCAATCCCGGTTCACTTGGTAACCCTAAAATAGCCACATTACTTTATAACAATAGTGATTTGATAAAGCAGGGGGCATGAGATGCAGAAGAATGACACCAAACCCCTGATTAATTAGACCACAAAAAACATAAAAAAACAATGAGGTGCCAAGAACTGAATGACAATATGTATCTAAAATTCCAGTTTTTATTGATATAAATATACATTAAAATGTTTGTAAAAAACAAAAATTGCCACTTGTCCATTTTGTTTCTTGGGATCAAATATACAATAACATACACAGTTGACTGCATCAATATAACAAATAATGTACTTAATTGTACAGACTAGATGCGTTTCGCATTATTGCTTCCTCAAGAGTCCTGACAGTTCATAGCTATTAGATCATCCAACACCTGCAAATCACGGGAGCGGAAGGATGGGAGAGGAGGGATAGTAAGGCAAAGGTAAAGCAGGAGAGCTGGTAATGGTATGCACAATGTTCCAGTAGGGGCTTTCCGGGGGGATCAAATAGACAGTAACCCACTTTGTATCCGGTGTCCGAATACAGATTCTCCGAGTAGGATTTAAGCCATTCAGACAATTCAGAATCAACATTTGGTTGTTGAATACAACTTCCCCATTCCCACAGAGTGTTGATCAAATGGGTGTCCTCTTTTTGTGTTGTATGTGGGTCCTGTCAGCAATGGAGTCCACAAGCATCTACTTCCCCCCAGCTGGGAAAATGATCTGAGCTCAGAATGCTCATGCTCACTGCCAAGCAGTCCTTCTATATTTGTAGCACCCTATAAAAACATTTGTAGGATATATTTTTATATATAACAGGATACCACACAAAAGTGTTTTTCCAATATGCTATAACGCAAAAGAAATTGTTAGCTCCACAGCTGTGTCTAGGTCCTAAAATTCCTGTTGCCTGTAACACCCTCTGTACAGCCTCCTCGTGTGACCATATGCCCTATCTGAGTTACCATGTTTATTTGCACTCAATAAGTTAAAAAAAACATGTATAGCTCCCAAGTGTCCCTAATCTGGAGGCACGGTCCTTCTTTGGAACCAAATCCCTCAATCTCTCTTTCCTCCTCAGTTATCCATCTTTTTTATGATGTGATTTTTTTGATGTGTAGATCTCTATTAAAATGCAATTATCCACTAGAAATGTTAAACTACACTAAACCTTTCATTCAACCTCTGATTTTTTGCATATTCATTCTTCATAGTTTATGTAACTGGGAGTATGGTAGAAGTGTTTTCTTTTGTATTCATAATATGTGCTTAAATATGCGCCACCCCCTTGGGGTTCGATTCCAAAAAGATTGTGGTGCATTTCCGAATTATCCATGTATGCGGTTGTTAGTATTGTGCACAGCAATGTCCCCATTTTAATCCCATTCAGTTTGATGTGTTGCTTCTGGCCATTTCTGTTTGAGCCAGCTGGTCTTGGAGCATTGGTGCAAGCTCTGTCAAAGCTCTCTGTTTACTGCCATTGTTTGTGGAAGGATAAAAAAAACAAGGTTTCTATAGAAATTAAAAAGCATCATGTAAGGCCAAGGACTGTTAAACCACACACATTTTAATCTTATTTATCTAGGACAAGTAGCTATGAAACTGCAGTAGTACATGGAAAACAAACAACAAAAAAACAGCATCGCTAATTTAATGTCCGCTTTGTTTAGATATAACAGTATAGAAAAAAAATGTGATTTAAATGTAAAAAAGATAATGCTGGGGTTTGAATTAGGGCACGTTGTAAACATTAGTTGTGTGTGTTCATTTTATCAAAAATATTCAATTAGGTAGTGATAGAATCAGATTTCTTCTTTTAAATAGTCTGACAGCTAAACTGTAATTTGATTGGTGTCACTGCACTCTGCATATTAGACATGTGCATGGCTAAAAACTCTGTATTGTTTTTGTTTCGTTCTGGATTTTTTTGCATTCTCTGAAATCGGGATCCGTTTGATATTTATTATTCGGATTGATCCAAAGTATTCATTTTTGGAATTCGGATCTATTCAAATCCATTTGGATGGAGTTTAGCATGTTTTTAAAAGTGAAAATCTCCCCAAAATCCGAGTAGTGGCCTGGCAGAGAAGGAAAGGCAATTGTACACCCCACACTGCACCATACCAAGCCACTTGCCCACAACATGGGGCAGGATTTCCATATTGATGAGGACAAGGGCCTCTTCCCCACAACCCTGGAACGGTGGTTGTGGGGGTCTCCGAGCAGAGGGGCTTATCTGAATCTGGTGCCCTTTTTATAAAGGGGCACCCAGATGCTGTCCCCCCACGTAAATGAGTAAGGGGTCGTTGTTACCCTTACTCATTCACCAAATAAACAATAAAACAGTAAATAAACACACCACATCGTTTTGACAAGTTCTTTATTAATAACCCCCCTCCAAAAAATTATCCCACAATGTAAATCCATCGTCAATCATGTTGTCCAACCATGTGGGTCCTTGCCAATTATGATGCCCGCAGCACATCATCCCAACAAAAGAAAATATCCCCTCACCAACCACCTAATCCGCACTTGCTGAACACTTGCTACTAATGACAGCTCAGCTCCTGAGTGGGGGTGGTGCAGGGGGGGTGCAGCAAGAAAACAAGTGCAAAAGTCTACTGTATATCACCTACAGTTTGTACTGCCTTATTGAATAAGAGAATATACCTTTGATGGTTGTTTTGATGTCTGCAATGAGGAGCACATCATCACTAGTGAGTATGGATACTACAGCAGTACATCTGTATTCTCCATTTATGCTTAAGTTAACAAGATGTGACACAATACACATAATGATATCAGCATACCGGACTTGGGCTTCCAGTACCAAAAGCAATTAAAAATAAAAGATTGACCATCAAGTGTCTCTAACGTATCCCTAACAATAAAGCACACCCTACACCTTCCATCTACCCAAACCCTCAACACTTAGCCCCATTAAAAAAGCCTTTAGTGCGTAACCTCCTCCTTAATTGATGAAGACACAGCAGGCCCTACTCACATGCAGACGTTGTAGACCTTGACTGCATGCCAGCATACCAAAGGAATCTGAAAGCATTAATGACTATGACCATTTGGGCAAAACCATTGGCTACATAGTACATGTATTGTGGTACAAAGATTTTAATGGAAAGGTGCAGTAAGCCATGCTACAATGAGGGTTTGAACAACTCATTGGTGATTTAAAGGTTGTGTAGGAAAGGGTTAGACTGTGGCAACTTGGTTACCAAAACATTGACCTGCAACAACAACAGGCAAATGTGACTTAACACAACTATGCAGTATACAGTATATTGGCAATGACGGCAAAACATGGATGATACATGGGCAGTTGTGTAAATATACAGGCAGCTGTGATTGTACTACTGTGGCTTAACACTGCTGACTACTGTACTGTATGGGCAGTAGTGGCAATACATGGGTACCTGTAACAGTATATTAGCAACTAGGGATGCACTGATACTGGTTTTTCGGTATCAAGTACCAATACCGGTTCCTTGTGCACCGATTATCAGGAAGTCGGGTGGTGGATCATGACCCATCGCCTGGCTACCTGTTTGCCTGGGAAGCTGGTGTTCTATCGAAAGAACACCGGCTTTACTTGCCGGGCGACGGGTCATGAGGTGCCGTCCGGCTTCCTGATTGGTCAAGAAGCCAGACTGCCTAGCAACAAGTGAAGCCAGCTTCCTAGCCAATTAGGAAGCAGGGCGGCATGCCGTGACCCGTCTCCCGGCTTCCTGATTGAATAGGAAGCCGTCTTTGCCTGTTGATATGCAGCCTCACTTCCTGACCTATCAAGAAATCAGGAGGCCAGTCATGAGGTGTCACCCGGCTTCTGGATTTGTTTGGAAGCCAGGCTGCCTACCAACAAGTAGAGCTGGCTTCCTAGCTCATCAGCAAACTGGGAGGCAGATCATAACCCAACGCCCAGCTTCCTGATTGGAAAGAAAGCCGGCTCCATGCTCCATTGGCACTGTCGGTCAGAGGGAGATTTCCCTCTGACCGGAAGTTCTGATATCGGAGGTAAGTATTGCAGCATTTGGGCGGGTACGAGTATTTGCCCAAATACTTGGTATCGGCACCGATAACGATACTAGTATCAGTATTGGTGCATCCCTATTAGCAAATATGCAATACATTTATGATTATACCACTGCATGTGCAGCAATCACAATACATAAGCAGCTGTAACAACACTGTATACTAGTAGTTGGTAATACTGTGGTGACTGTAGTAATACATTGTAATACAGTGGTGGCAATAAATTGGGCAGCTGTGACAATTCACTGGCAGGTGTGGCAATACATGGGCAATTCTGACAATATACAAGTGACTGTAGAACTACATGGTTAGTTTTTACACTACACTAGCAGCTAGCACTAGCAAATTTTAATGATTCCATGGATGTGTAACTGTTAGAAGGACCCAATAAAGTAAACTTGTAGCCAGACTATGGACATTTACATATTCTTCACAAGCAATAAAGTAGCTTTAACATAAACTCCTACTGATCTTTTTAGCTGCTGATTTTTTCCTTAACTTTTACAGCAGAGGCACTGAATTTGGGTTCTAGTCAGCTTTTCAACCAGCTAATTTCTCCCAGCTAACTATCACAGCAATGAATTGCCATCCTTTAGGATTTCTAAAGTAAACACAAAGCAAGAACTGATGTCATTGCTCTTCTTGTAAATTTTAAGATTAAGATGAAATTGATTAATAGCGCTACAGGAGTCAGGAGGACTTTTAAAGCCATGTTAATACTTCCATATTGTTAACACGCAGTAAAATATCTTTAAAACAAGCCCTCACTCACCTCTCTAGCTGCTTGTACTTTGAAATAATTAATTCTCAAAGATCCTCAATGATCACAACAAAAACTCCAATTATTGTCTTTAGACAGTTTCTAACATCTAAGAACTATCTGCTAAAAATAGAGGGCTGGCACACTGCTAAGAAGTGTGCTCAATATAAAATAGATCTTCAGTGCCTCTGTTGTGAACTCTAAAAATAATTTTCTTCAAAATGCTATAGTTACACAGGTGAATGAAAGTGCTTTTACTGCTTGTCTAGAACATGTGAATACCTTACTCTGCCTGGTCTTGGCACAAGTTCACTAGTATGTTTAAATAGCAAAACCAAGTTTTACTGTTTCTTTTAATCTGCTATGGGGTTCTGGTAAAAGCACTTGAACAATGTAAATAGCTGTTCTTTGAAGCTAGACTTGGGAGAAACAGATACATATATAGATACAAGGATTTGTAACTTCCTTCAGCCAGCCTTGAGATCAAGATACCGCTGCCAAACAACATAGCTGGGTCCTTGTCTATCACTGCAAGCAGGAAATCTCTAGAGCAAATAGCTTGCTGACTGTACAATGAAGCATCAGCACATCATAAGTTAAGCGCTCGCTCTGTCCTCTACTGCTGCTGTCAGCACATCTGCCCTGCAGCGGAGCCCCAATGTTATCAGGAAAGAGTCGGATACTTAAACTTACATTTCATTTTATTTTCCATAAATACATATCTATAGTGATTATATTAATTTGTAAAAAAAAATGTTTTTAATGTGTCTGGAGTTCAGCTTAAACTGGAAAAGGTAAACCTGATTGATTGCAATGGGTTACTGCATTTTGTTTACACTTTTTTTGTTTCTACATTGCTCCAGGCATGTTGATACCTTTCCTAATAAGAGGCATATGGAATGCAATGATGGGCTAGTGCATTGAAATGACCTTGATAATGTAATCGTACAACCACCTACATTTTTACCATTAAAATAGAGCATGTTTAACACAAATTCAAACAGATACTTATTGGAAAAATTACTGTCGTCTGTGAGCATCCTTTTATCACTGCTAATCACTTGTTAGGGTATCGGTTTCCATGGTTACCCACATAACGTTTGTGCGGTGACGTGAGAGATTGGCTGTCATGGTTACATTAATAATACCTTCACACTGATGTCTGTTTATTTCAGCCGGAAATGATGCTATGTTTTTGGGGGAATATTTCGCTTTTCTTCTTAACTGTTTAGGTATTCATTTGCTGATGCTGCATTGAAATGTAAAATAAATATGCACTAAAGAAAAAATTATCTATTTTTATACAAACTCTCCCCGATGAAATGTGATAATCTTGCATAATTGAAACTAAGTAAATGAGTCCTGTGTCTGATTATGTTTAATTAAAAATATGAATAAAGAAATAACAAAAATACTTCAAATACAACTGTATATTATCTTTCCTGCTGTAATATAAAGGTTTGATAAAGGCTAAGAAGGTTAAAAAAAAATTACCATGAAAAAACATACTAACCCAAATGTAAATACAGAAAGCTATTCCTATTCTGGACCCTTAACATGTTTAGCATCCAATAATTTATATTATGTGATATAACATCACCTACCAGTGGCATTGCCTGGTTTTCTGAAGGCTGTTTCACATGAATCCTGCAGTTATGGAGGCTTAAAGCAAACCTTTGCTTTGCTCATGGAGGACAAAGCAATAGGTTTTTTTCATTAGAAAAATATATCTACAGGCAAATATTAAAGACACAAATGCAATCAGTTCTGCATTCAATAATACATCATTAACTGCAAGTACCTGAATTTGGCTTGACATCAGCCTTTCGCAGTTTTTGTACAGCAGAGGTTAGAGTGGGAGAGTAAAAAGCATTCAAGGAGCCAATCAATTCATGTGCCGACAAGGATCATGCTGATAGAAGGATGCTGATGAGCTGATCACTGCGCTGCTTCTCTGTTACTGTCCAGTCACATGCTAGGGGCAGGTAGATGACCACCTGGGCCATGACGGAATGGGATGAATGATGCTAAGCGTCATTCAGCTTGGAAGGCTGAATAGATCTAGTGGTGATAAAAAAAAGTACTGTGGAGAACAGCTCAGGACTGAAGTTGAGCATTGCAGTAAAAGTTTTATTTTTTATTTTAATGGAATAATATTTTTATTTTAGACTGGATTTATGCTTTGAAGACTTCTCCCAAGAAGCACATTCTCTAATTTTCTTTGCTTCTCCATTCAGCTACTGGAAGCAATGTAAGGAAGCCCTATGTAAGTCTTAAGTGGGCATGGGTATGAATGCGCAGTGGCATGAGCAAAGGAAGGGTTGCTTTAAGATGATGTCCACTGTAAGCAGAAGCATGTGGAAGTCTCCCTATTCAGGTATAAAGAGGTTTTGTTTGCTATGTTTGGATGACATTCCTCACAGTTAATATATGTAGTCAGATATCACCAGTGTATTTGGGTGGCTAGAAAAAATGCATGACATACACTGTTATATTACAGCATAAAATTCAACCTTGTGTATTACAGATCTATCTATTCTATATTTAGTTCTAACATAGTAGAATGAATGTAAACCCACAGTATAGATGCATATGTGTCAGGGAGTTGGTGTAGGCAACCAGACAACTGGTTAGTAGTTCTCCACTTCCCTGTTGGTTTTTGGGGTGCAGCTGAGCATTGACCTGATCAGTCCTATATCTATAGTCTATGAATGCCAGGTTTAGACTCCTTATAGTTTACTAACTATGCTTTGTCAAACGTTTGACTGAACAACGCTATCCTGACTAGCCCCTGGATTGCAGGTCTACCTTCAAGTCATAACTTTCACTTGTTTGGCTACAATCATCCTGTCCAAGTAGTACAATACACTGCATAGATATTTGGGGGCACCCGATTGCCAGTACATACACGCAAAGCATGAGTGCTGTATTTGAAGGGCGGGTGCAGATGTTATAAAGTTTAAACTGGTGTCCATAAATGCACAAAAGTATTAAGAGATAAATCATGTGCAGATCTACAAATTACATGACTTCTATATCTGTTTCTGAGGTTTTTTTTTACCCCATACTATAGCAGAATGTGAAAAATTAGTGGTAAATTTGTAGTAATATTTTTGGATAAGTAATATCATAGGATTGTATTTCTGTCAATGTCTAAAATTTCAAATTATTGATTAACAAACCCCTCAGATTTTACCAACATTGTATTTGTACCAACATTAGTGTGGCCCAGTGACAACAGTTTCACTAGGCAGAAAGGGAAAATCTGTAACAGAACACTGATATAAATAAAAATATTTTTGGTAGAGTAGGGAAAGGCTAGAACACCCTTCATCTTTTTATTAGTGCTGCAAATTTTCCCTCATTTCTTTTGTGGTAAAATTGCTGTTACTGAAAAATTAGGGGGAATTCTTTCTAACAGAGACCTGGGTAGCAAGAAAAACAGAGGGGGATTCTAATCCTTCTTCACTCTATCAAAAACAAAGAAAATTAGCTTTTGGCTGTGCTTACACTTTAACATAGTCATGGATCTAAAATAATTTAATTGGTGACTGCATTCTAAACCATACTAAAGTGATAGCACATTGTATGACTTAATTAAGCCTACAGAGCACATGAAGCTCTTTAGACTCCTTAGACCATTATTCTTCCAGTCATGATATTTTGTTTAATATTCCTGGCTCAGATTTCACATTACCAGTGACTGGGAGATAAAATGAATTTACCAGTCTAAAATTATGTTCAGATTGAAATGATTTCCAGCCCCTCAATACATGTTAAAAGTAAGATTGCAAAAGCCAATTCTAGCCGTTTGTACTGTAGTTGATGTACAATTGGGAAAAAAAGCTTTTACAGGAGTATATTAGAGAACCACTGACTCTTCACCAAGGATTACCTGCCCAGTTATAGTAGAAAGGAGGGATGGCAAAATTCAACTGTATGTTGACATTCATCTGCTGACTAAAGCAATCACCCGACTGTTGCTCACTATCCATTACAAAGATCTTGAACTGCCAATGTTCCTGGTCAAATGTTTTTACAAAGCTCGCCTTTGCAAGGGCTAGTTTTATATACCTCTTGCTTTGGAGGCCAGGAACCTGACAGTTTAGCATGGCACCAAAAGGGTTATTTAAAACTGAGACATCTTCAGCTGTATCCTCTGTCCTGAGATTCTCTATCCTGATTCTTTGTTACTGACCCAACATGCCCTCTGACTCTTCTGATCATTGCCCTTTACCTGCATCACATAGGCTTATTCTCTCACTATGCTTATGGCTGCTGCCTTTTTCCCCGCCGCCCACATGTTACCGAGCCAGCCTGTCCCTGACTGGACTGGAGCCGGAAGAGAGATTTCACTCATCATCTCAGGCTCTCATCAAAGTTGATAAGGATGGGGATGAGGTTCAGCACTGCCATGGATTCAAGGCAAATCTAGCTGGTTCACAGTCCAGACGAATTTATGTGCAAGTTTCTTCCAGAGATGATTTTGATTAAGCCAGCCACCTCACTATAATAGGGGTGGGGGCACAGAGTAGCCATATTGTCAGTGAATTGGAAGCTGTTGTAGGAAAAGCTGACAAACTGCACTGGGAGAGATTAAGGTCAGTTAGGAAATTGTACTTTCATTCTGATTACACTGGACAACATATATTTTCAAAAATGTTGCTTCCTGAAAACCTCCTGAAAAACCTTTGGTGATTATGATAGACCCCTTCAAGCTGTAAACAAATATAATTTCAGAATGACTGTATAACATAGGAAACTTGAGAAATATGAAATTAGCTTTAAATCACTATAGTGTGTTTAATTAATATATAATGCATAATTTGGAACATCGGTTTCAAATAACAAAAATCTTCCCTTCTTTATCGCTTTCATGAAATTCATGAGTTTTATATGAAGTGGAGGCAAAAATATCTTTGTTGAGTCAACAAGTGGTTTATGGGCCACATTACTGCCCTGGAATCAAATTCTTTGGAGTAGCCATTCCTTTTTAATGTAATGCAACTTTTTTGCACGGCTGTCCCACTACTTTTAGTGTCTTTCCTTCTTCTGTATAGCATAGCCAACAGGCATTGAATAGTGTACATTGCCGTTGTGTAACAAGACAGCCTTGAGGCTTAATATTGATGAATCCATAAAGAGATGCCATTCTAGTGGGTCATGCTCACAACACAAAGCCAGTACAGAAGGTTGTCTACTTGTGCAAATAAACTTTTTAACCATCTTGGCAGCTTTAAAATACAGATATTTTTGTACCTGGTAATAGCAAACAGAATTCTTGCTGTCTTGAACCCAGTAGTTATGCTTTTGATTTTGACAGACCCAATCCATAGCATTTTTTTTGCTACAAGGCCTGTCTTCAAGGCATTTTCTTGGTACTGGCCATGCACAAGAACAGTAAACACCTAAACCAACTCACATTATAACATTTACTGCACCCCCTTATCTTTATAGATACAATAAAAGTTAGGAATACAGCATTTAGGCCTATTATACCTCATAAAAGCTGTCCTTCTGCTGCACAATTTTATGTTGGTGTAGCCTTTCAGGATTTGTAGTAAAGCCACAGAATGTACTCTTTGTTTCTAGTAAATTTGGGCCTTGCCTTGCTATTTAACATTGTCCTGCTGCTGACCAATTTTATATTGCTGTGTCATCTGCAGTCTCTTAATTCTTGTAGTAAAACACCTGCCTGTACGATTTTTCTTTAGTACATTTTGGTAAATTCTCACTCATTAGAAATGCCCTGCTGCCGGCCAATTTTACACTGCTGTATCATCTGTGGCCTCTTAATTCTTAACTTGATAGAAATTTTCCAACAGCAGGGTCGTTGTGAGCTTAACTGGAAGAAAACAGTGCTAGATTTTTTTTAATAAACCATTAATCTTTTTGTGCTCAATTTAATGGAGATGACCAAATATAGACATAGCTGTAATCTATCCTGGGTGACAACCATGCTTGCCTCCATAGATACAGTGGTGTAGTGAGTGTAGCCACCCAGGAATAGGAGGTGTGTTATTTGCAGTATAGTATTGGCCATGCATTGAAGAATATGGACTATAAAGCACTGTTACAGCCAAAGAAATATTGGACTTGATGCTGAGTATTGACGTATACGTATAAGAAGTCAAATAAGAGACCAGTAGCCCCAGTCTGACATACTGTTCATAGTTTTCAAAGTAATGTTGCACAAGTGTGAAAAATTTCAGTGTAGAGAGTTAAATTATTTGGCAGTACTTAAGGAAAAAAAAACATAATTTATAATGGTACAGAACTAATGTAATATTTTAAAAATAGAGCTTAAAAAAGAGGCGGGGCATAGGGTTTCTTACGTTCTGTAACAATGGCACCAAATAGGACTTCTGGGTAAAAGATGGCTGCATATTAGCACATGCACAGTGAGCACTTTTATCTGTACTTCAGCTGTAGACTCCAGTGCCCTCAGATCTTACTCCCGCTCACTCTCAGCACCAAGTCCCACCTCCCTGCATGCCCTATTGAGAAGGAGGATGCTCTCCAACAGTTTTGACTGCTGGCATTATCTGGCCAGCTGGATTAGAGACAGGTGGGCATAGCAATGGAGAGATTATACGGATCACTCAGCCTAGGAACACTTCTAACTACTAACTAATCTCTTCCCGGTATCAACACCTTCAGCACTCTCCTCCGTCACCTCCAGTGCTCTCCTCCATCACCTAAATCACCGTCCGTCACCACACTCCTATCAACTGTTTTCTCACTTCGCCTGCACATCCCTTATTATAGCTATAACCGTCTCTGCCCGATTCCTCTCTGCCTGCACCACCAGTGTTCCTCCTATGACACTACACTCCTGGCTACCAGCGTTCTCCTTCCCAATCAGTCACTGAGCTAATACTGCCTGACCTCTCCCTTTGCCCACCCCTCCATTGTTCCTGCTCCGACATCTGGTTGACTGCCTTCTTCCTCTGCCCTCCTATTATGGCACCTAGTAGTGACTAAAAAAAATGGCAGTCAATAAGACTGCAAATAAAGACTTTGGTGACCAGCTCGCCAGATGGTGCTTTTTGGTGCTATGACAACCTGACAACTAGGATTTGTCCAGCCCTGTCTTAAGGACAGTATAGTAATGATTAGAGTAGAAGAGACCTTGGATAAAATATAAAAAATGACCTGTTAAAGTGGACCAATTTACCTAAATGTTAATTCAAAGCCATGTCAATGTTTTTTCTGGAAAAAAAAATGAAGAGTAACAGAAAAGCAGAAATAGTTACTCATCCTCCAAAGACTGTTAACGTAGTTTATAGAAGTCCAAAGGTCCACTTTAAATGCCTGCTCACATTTCAGAGACTTATTAGGAACCAGGTAGCTGCCATTTTGTAGGCATGCAGGCTACCTCTATTTAGAGCATATAGGTTGTATACTCATGTGCTGTATGGGGTGCTTTTAGAAAGACCATTTAAGCTTATCCTTTCATTTATTTCTAAAAATCAAGTCAGTCTTACAATCGGTGTGCCTAATATACCAGAAACCATAATTACTTCATTTTATTTTAATTATTTCTGGTTACACAGTTCAGCCATAATTAGGTGTGTTGTCTCATGTAGTAATTTACTATGTTACTTACTCTTTGTCTAAGGAAAACATTGCTGTAATTTTCATTATTAACATAAGTACAGCTCAGTTGTAATATAGTCACTCCATTACAGCTGTGTTATTGGTTCTGGAGGGGGCCAAAGAAGTAATTATATGGAAAAATTAAAGACATTTACCCATTTACCCCCTAGTTGTTATTCACAGGTTTAATCATCTGCCTTGGGTCATTATATGTTCCTTTATATCCAGAAGTAACTAACTTTTGACCATGTTGCCTATTATTCTTTTTAGAAATGCAGAACATAGAAATCTATAGGCCTAATAAAGCGTATATTGTATAGTAAGTATGTGCTGAATAGAAAAGCTTATGGCTATCGTTATAATACTTCCACGCTCACCATGGAAGGCGGAAGTCTAGTACAATGTAAGCTGTAGAATTTATAACTGATACAATTAGCAGTGCTAGATTACACAACCGCACAGTTCCCCAGCTCTCCTCACCTATCCATAAGAGAGAGGCAGCAAGCCTATCCCACCTACAGCATTCCTATGGAATATAACCTTCAATAGCTTATATCTGTAAATTGCAATAAAATCTTTTGTAGCCCCTACTACCCTAACTAAGTGGAATGGCTACTAAAATTAATGTTGCCAGAACTGTAATCAGTCTAGCTTATTTGTAGTCTGGCATCATCTGGTTAATGCTAGGTGTTGTGCTTCTGATTGTACCTACCTGTGAGTGGGATGTGACCCTGCCATGTAGCAGGACAGCCAATAGGGGAGCATTAGGAGTGTCTATGCCTCACCAGAAAATCACTAGGAGTATCATTGCTAGTGGTGCATGCTGGGGAAGTGCATAAATACTTAGGGATTGCCATGTACTCGGGTTCAGTCCGCCCACAGCCTTCGCCTGAAAAGGTGGCATTTACAAGGTTGGAGAAGCTTAATAGGCCTCAAGCCTGTAGAAGGCCACATTTGGACACAGGTGAGGACTGGAACTATCTGTGGAGGAGAGCCAGAGTTGCCAGGAGATAGAATGGACCTCAGGAACAAGTCTGGTGTCTCACCCAGGGAAGGTCTCATGCACATCCCTATTCAGCTGGTTTTCTACTGCACAGTGCCAGCCTGTTCTACTGAAGTATTTTCTGCAGTGTGGAAGCCTGAAGGAATTGGCGAGTCTGGAGTGTGTCTATTATTGCCATTGGTGTCTGGAGACCTATACCCTCTCTCCCAGTTTGCCTGTTCTATAATAAAGCATTTTAAAAAGGCCCTCAAAGTAACTGGTGCCCAATTTACTGATAGCATTCCACAACCTGGCTAAGGATCCATCCCTGAGAGTGAAATGTCAGCCCTCCCTACCCGAGATTCACCTATTCGAGATCCACCTCAGGCCTTCCGGAGTCATGGGGGTGCTACACTTCATAACAGAAAAACTGCATAGCAAAGCTTTTCTCTTGTGCAACTGGGGGTGGAAAACCAATAACACAAATGATAAAATGAAAATAATTAGTTAGAAACCCCCAAAAAACATGCAGTATGTCTCTGCAATACCCTCATATTTCACCTATTTTATAACTTTAAAGGTATAGTCCACATTTTACAAAAATAATAAATGCAGAAAAGAAAAAAAATATATATTTATTATATTTTTGCACTGGAGCCAGTAAAGCATTGCAACCATGATCAGTGGATCAGTGGATTCCCCAAGTCCCTGTCAATTTTCTATAGAGACGTCTGCACTCAATTCCTCTTATAAAACTGGGCGTTCCTCCTTACAGCTGCTCACTTAAATTGGCTGCATGAGCCTGCATTAATATCATTCAAATATGTGACTAATAAAGTAGCAAACATCTTGTGTCAGTGTGTTAAATACATCATTGAAACAAAGTGTTAATGAAATCATTAAACGCAGACAGCTCTCTCAAGTCTTAATGTAGGAGAAACAAAAATGTCCCTGTCCATACTGAGTTTTAGACAGTCAGTAACAGGGACAGGAGGAAGTGTCAATGGACTACATTGACAGTGGCCGACTTGTAGTTTGTCCATTCACAGATCCTGTCAAAGGATCTGAATGGATGGCATGGATGTATGGGTGGAGCTACAGCCAGAGAAAAGTTTTGGCAGAGCAGAAAGTGACACACAGTAGCTCTCTGTATCTGATTACAGTTCCTGAGTGTTTTTCCTAACTGCCAGCAGATCACCCCTATCTGAGGTCCAATGTCACAAACCGAGGTCCATGCGTGTGTCACCTAGATTTCTCACCTATACATGGTGAGGGGCTCCATGACTGATATAGTGTAAACAAACTTTTTGCTTATACAATGAGATCAAATTCAAAAACAATGCTTAGTGTAAAAACAATAAACAAATAAGTTTCAAATATTGTGGCCAAAGCTTGTTGCACAAGCCAAATATGTTGTAGCTTATATAATGCAACATGCATTCTCTGTTACACTGTTGTCACGCTCTGCGACTTTTAATGGAGAGGTTCAGAGTGGATTGGCAGGAAGCCAAGCAGCTCAGACAGGAGGCAAAACCCGGCATCGGATCATCACACAGGGAAGTGTGACAACTGTATTGGTTGCTGAATTAGTACATTATACGATGTATCTAGCAAACTGACCAATGCCGCTGTGTGTTGTGTCACTGGTTTACCTTTGCACTTTGCAGAAAACAGAAGAATAGCTGAGATACTTTCTTGGATGCTCAACTCTATTTTCATCAAACTCCATAAACTTTTCATATCCCACACACTTTGTTACTATGTTAAAAGTTAAGAACGTAGCTGTCTAATAATTGGACTCCAATGGCTGGCTTTCATATTTTCATGAACAATGACTAATGGACATATTTTATACTTCAGTGACACCATAAAATGGAACCACAACAATATCTAATGTAAGCTTATAACATATACTAAGTTACACAAGAAGTATCACCGATTCAATTATTACTTTAAATGCCTCTGCATTGTCATGGAAAATACTTCTTTTAAACAGTGCAATCAGTTTAAATGGCAATGTTTTGCCCTCGCGTAAATGAGGGTGCCGTAATGAATTTTTACTACAAATTAAACTTGATCAATTTTCTTACCTAATCAAATGACACAGAGCCTAGTTTTCATTTAAATGCTAATGAATGAATATTCAACATCGTTAAGGAGGTCTACCTAATACCCTGTCTCTTATTGTCTCATTTGAATTCCATCTTTTGCTTATTATATTTTATCTAAGATGACAAAACAACTTGCTTCACAAGACAGCTGTGCAATACGAACCTTGATCCGCTAACTAAACATTAGAATGTCATGGTACCCATTTTCCAAAACAAAATAGTTCCACTATTGTTGCCTTAAAACAGCATTAGTTTTAATAGTCTTAATTTTAAAGGGAAAGATAATTGCAAAATAGCAGTATATATTACTGGAATCTTCACTGAATTAGACTGAGGCTGAATGGGCTCCATAAAGTGCTCAGAATATACTGTATCTTAACACTAAAATTATCCAGAAAGGCTAGAAGAAAGGATTTGTGTGAAAACCGATGGTTTTCCCTAAACTAACCACTTTCTAGCTTATAATGACTCAAACACTAGTTTAAAAAGTATTTTAAAAGGACTTCCCTAGAAAGTAAGGGGTCAATACCTACCTCTGCCACTGCCAATCTTCGCTGTCCTCAAGTGAAACCCAGGCTTAAGCATCAAAAAATTCTGTCAGTGTCAAATGCCTGGTCCCCCCCCCCTCCCCATTGTGTGGTTCCTTCCTTTTGCCCCTACTTTGCTACAAGACATCAAAAAGACGTAGGGGGTTAGAATAAGGAACTATGGTGCGCTCCAGGTGACCAGGCATCCGATGCCCGCATGTGTGCCGGAACTCAAAAATAATTTAGGATCATCAGAATTTGTCCTAAAAACTGCAAGCAAATAATACATAGAACCCATATACTTCAAACTTTAAGGTATGCTCTATTTGAAACTCAGGGTAGGTAGCATACGGCTAAAAATGACAGCTAAGCAAGACTGGACATTCACTTGATCCTGAAATCATATCCAATTTACAGCCCATCGCCAAAGAAAATTGTTAATACGTTTAAATACCTGGGCATAGTTTTCTAGATAGACTTCTGTATCTCAATACATACCCAATAACCTGTTGCCATTTATAGACATATATAGACATTATAGACATTTATAGACATATCCATGCAAGCCAGGGCCAAACAATGGATGACTCTTCCATTAAATCTAAGGTAATAAAAAATGCACTTTTGCGCAAACTGCTATATGTTTTAACTAACTTCCTCTGTGGTTTACCCTTGATTTATTTTAAATAATTGGATTTCATTTGCTCTTCTTTCTTATAGCACCAGCGTATCCCTTGAATCTTGCAAAAAAACCTTCAACTGCTCCATAAGCTTGCTGGTCTAGCATTTCCTAACTTCTACTTTTACTATCTAGCTGCACAACTGATCAACATCACTGAGACTATATAAAACTTAAAACCTCATCATTACTGATATTCTTTTCAAGCTTGTGGTCAGGAGGCAAATTTTATGTGTGTATATATATATCTATATATATATATACACACATATATGTATATATATATATTGTATGGGCCTATCCTTACATACAGTGTTTTTGTCACAAATGTATCTGTTTAAAGAATCTGCTCTGAGCCTTCCTTATATTTACTGTCCCAATGTGTGCCTATTAGGGTTGATGAATGACCTTCAGCTCCCCTCTCACTCCACATCTATGTCAAAATGTCTATTCATGTCATGATCCTCCCCCCATCACTATACAAATGGCAGAATCTGATTCATTTAGTTCTTCTGTTTATTATTTAATATCCTAAAAAAAATATTGGCCAGTACTGTTAGATGACAGATCTGAAGGAGATATTGCCGAAAAACCCTAGTATCACATACAGACAGGCAAAGAATTTAAGAGACATCCTCAGTCATTTGGAAAAAAGAAAGAAATAGAGACCAAAATCATGGTTACCCCAAAGGGGCCTTTTAGCCATGGGTACTGCAAGGTGTGCCCATATGTGCTCACAATTGAAGAATTTATAAATCCTAGGAATAGAGACAAATAGTTGTCCATGCCCTTTACTTTATGTGGGCAAAACCATCAGGCAGGTCAGGAGGAAAATTCTAGAACATGTCAATGAGATTCTATTAAAGAGAGGGAAAACAGTGGTCACAGGTGTAGGTATGCCCGAAGGTTTGAATTTTGGGTGCTACAATTTAAAAAAATTAGAACCAAGAAAAGGAGATAAATAAAATAAAATCCTACTTCAAACTGAGCCAAAATGGATATTCTGTCTAGGCTCTAAATCCCTAAATGGTCTAAATGAAGGGTTTGCATATTTTCCATTTGTAGGTGATTAATTTTTCATGCATCCGTATATAATTTATTTAGTGGGGCTTCATTCATAGAATATACATAAAAAAGGACAAGAGAAAAGGGCATCCTTATAGAAACGTTAAAAAACCCCATAAGAGACAAATTATTGGACAGATATAGAGAAAGATAAAAGTGAAGGAATATTCTTGAAAAATTATCTATACTATAATGTTAAAGCTAAACAAAAGCCCTCTAACAATTATGTATGTTTTATCTTTTTTACACTTCAAAATATAGATAGCCTTTAATGGATGGATAGATGTGGTATGAAAATTGTTATGAATATGCCTATGGTACTTTATCCTTTGAGAAAATGGTGGAGCAGTGTTTTAAGATCCACAATAAATATGAGAGAAAACTTCTGAATCAAAAAAGGTAGATCTATCAATTACCACCATGCAGTGTGTAATGACATTTTTGCATAAACAAGTAGCGCCATTTGGTTTGCGGTTTGCACAATAATCACAATGCACTTTATATGCTGATACATCTCCTGATGACACCTTTAAATAGGCAAAACATGTTTGGGGTACTAGCACTTTGTATGTTCAGCAGTAACTGGCAATAAAGCATATAGAAGAAAATAAGATGTGAAGTTAAAGACATCGGTATCAAAAAATTGAAAGACTATATAGACTAGAATAGAGAAGGAAATGCACAGTTAGGAAGAGATAGAAAGTTGTATGTTATAGTGAGATACCGAGCCATATGTAGGAATACATAGATAGTGGACGAAAAAGGAAAGAGGTATTTATATTGTGACGATATAAGAGGAGATAAGAACGTTTAGAGGCAGCTCCTCACTGGCATCCCTTAGTATTGATTGAAGATAAATTATGGAAGATCTACTCTCCAGAGATATATATGCTCTTGCCAGTCACTGAAGGATACACTTATTAGGTGTGTGCAATACAAGAGGAAAACACATTTTTATATATAACATTTTTATTTGAATACATGTAACAGTAAAGGTTATGTTTTAGGATCAATAGTGGCTAGATACGTGGTTAAGTGAAGTGCATCTTACTTCCTTAAGAATACAACAGCATTTTCCCACAGAGAAACATGTTGTTTTTTTAATAAATAAGGTCAGAGTTGGAATCACTGTATCAAACTACTATTTCTGCCAGGGACTCCCCGCAGAGGTTTGATAAAATTTGGGGTCCATGGTCCCACTCGGCTCTCACGGCTTCATCTCCTGATTGTACATGAAATTTACCTTTGTTATGTGTGCTCTTGCTATTTCCTATCTTCTATAAATGAAACCACAATCATTTTACACATTGCTCTGTATCTGGCAATGAAAGCCCAGAAGCTGTATTTCTTTTTTTAATGTTTAACTTGACTTTGTGATTTGCTTTGTATTATGTAAAACAATAAAAACATATTTTTATTTATTGTTTTAAGCAAGGCAATTGTATAACTTTTTATGTAATTGTATAGACTTGATTGGCTCAAGTCTAGCATCTTCTGACTCCCATTATATTTTTTTGTACTTGCTGTGCTTTACTTTCCACACCCCCTCTTGTTTTTGTTTTTTTCAGCTATATGTGTTGTCTTCCTTTTCTGTCCCATTCTGTTTTGTGTCTTCTCCTTCCTCTCTTATGTTTCTCCAAGCTTCTTTGCCAGCTTAAACCTTCATGTTGTTTTTACATACCTTAAGGTTGTGTAATGAGGCACTGTCATTTTGCCCATTTAAGACAAAGTGACAGTTTGTGTGAAGCTGCCTGCCTATCAATGACCATCTGAACCACCCAGAACTCCTCTGCCCCATTGTTCTCTATTGCACTACAATCATACCTGGTGTCAGCTGGTGCCGGAACCAAGAGGGAGCAACCTGAGGATTGCATCTTGGGGCAAGTTACTTGTTTGCCTATGCCAGGAAAAACAGGGTATCTTTCTATGGGTGTAGTATGAAAGGAGCAGTGAGAGATCATTGGAAGGTTGATTATGAGCACCTTTACTCAGGACACTCTTACTTAACCTTGAATGGGCACAATGATAATGTCTAATTAAGTATATCTTCTTATCAATCTGTTAGCCCAGTCTCCCCCATTTTTCCCCTGTGACTTCAGTCAGTCTTCCACCTACTCTTTTGTCCTTGATTATTGCCTAGTCCATGCCGTTACCATGGCTTATGTAAGGGTCCCACCCTTAGGGTGTACTGAAGCTCTATAATGTGCTTTTCACTAAAGGTTCTGAGAAAGAGCAGGTCTTTCCAGATCATGTACAGTCTGCTGGCAACACTACTGTTTTTCTGTCTGCTTTGCATGTACTTACTCCATCTGTCATTTGGTTTGTGACTAACCTCCTGACTAACACCTCCAGTTGTGACTTACAACCAGCTTGTGTTAACACCAACTTGTGTTATCACCCTAGGAGTTCCAAACTCTCTATCTCTGACTAGCAGTTTTCTGTTGGCCTTGTCAATAACACCATATATATATATCAAAATTGAGGGATGTTAGAACATTTCTACCAATAATGTATTTGCTGTGCCTTCATTTTCTCCATTATATCTAATTAAATTGCTGTGTGCCTTTTCATAGTTCTTCATATTTTTTGACCTTTTGGCTCTGCTGACTTTTTCATTTCAATTGTAATTGTGCAGGTTGCCATGGATGATATGTACACAAAGGGTGCTCCTGATAATAACTGGCAAACATGCATATGAGCTCATTTAGACGGGTTTTGTTTAAAAATGCTGCACTTCTCATTTGAATGCAGCGTCGCTTATGCACTTGGGAGTGGAGCTGCTTTTGCCTGCAACATGAGCTGATCTCAATTGAACTTACTGCATTCACAGAAACACAAAGAAAAGCAGGTCAAGCACAGCCTCTTAGCAGTCATCTGCAAAGCAAAATTAAAATCACTTAAAAGTGAGTTAAACACTGATGACCAGTGTTTGAACAATTTTTCAAATACAAGTAAAACTCAGAAAAACAAAGCAGACTACAGAAGACCTGATGCAGAATAGTGAATGTCATAAAAACCTTAAAACAGAAGCAGTCCAAACAGGGAGCTTTTTCAACCATTAAGGTTGACTAAAGTAAAACTTCATGAGCATACAAGCAAATATTATGGAAAATCTAACATATGTTTCATATTCTTATTAGTACACATTTCCATTGAAGGAAACCTGTACAAAGAGGTGAATGAGGGCTACCATTGATAACCTCTATCTAAGAATACTAGTTGCCTAGCAGTCTTTGGCATCTTTGGCATCAATACTTTCCGAGTCACAGATCTTAAATGAACATGCAGCTTACAAAACCAGAGTAAAGTTCGAATTCCTGATCTGCACACTTGTTGTAGCTCTCTACCTCCTTAAGTAGCCTCTGTCCCATTTCTAATATATCGGATGAACAGGTGCGGCCTTTCATGTGCAGCCCCGTTACACTCGGCAGGTTCTCTTCCATTATGGTGGTCCCATTCCCCGCAGCCTGCGTGTGGCGGTGGGTTAGAGCTTCACCCATCAGAGGGGGTTATCTTCGTTTGCAGTGGCTTCCACGTGTACCACAGACATAGCGGGGGATTCAAATGATGCTCTCTACCAAGTAGGAGGTGAGTAATTAGGTAGCCATTCATGCATTTTAGTCAATCAGCAATATATTGCTACCATTCACTGTCTCAATTTTTAATTGATGAGATGATAGTCAGTTACATTGGATTAATTGGTTTTGATCTTTGGTCACATGATGTTCGTCCACTCTATTTATTTGCATCTTGGCTCACATGTTGTTAGCTCTGAAGAAGGGGGAACATCCCCCGAAACGCATCAGCTAGCTAGGTAATCCCCTGTTGGGATCTGCCTTGTATCATTCATCTGGAGGAGCTCCGGGGAAGACCGGCTGGCCATTAGACCCCACACTACCTATTCAGAATTGCAGCACTCTGCCTAGTAGTTGAACATCCAGCTGAACCTGACTTCCAGAGTGGCAGCGGTAGAGGCAGGGTTTCGCTTCCTCAGGTCAGAACCTCCAAAACAGAGACCAGTGAGCAGCACAGTAGTGACAATGAGGATGTATGTTCAAGAGTGCCTAGTCACTCTCACATACCAGAAAGTGCACTGTTATTTTTCAGGAGGAATTCAAGATTTAGGCTAGGTTCACACCTAGGCGATTGAGCTGGTGAGCTGTTTTCACACGGCTGTCGCACATTTTTGTTCACATGATTTTGCTTTGAAAACCGCGTGATCACGGTTTTCAATGCATGGAGATGTCTATGGGACCTAAACCGTGCGACAACTGCCCGAAACTAGCTCCTGTACCTTTTTGCGCGACAGGCAATTTCTACTGCGTGACAAATCACAAAGGTGTCAACAGTTTTCATAGACTTGAATGTAAATCTCTGTTTTGTGCGATATCGCGCGGATTGCCTAGATGTGAAGCTAGCCTAAATGTACATTTTTCAGGGTACTGCTTAAGCACAATTAACATTTCTAAAAGATCTCTATAACCTACCAAATTTTCACTTTTCTTCTTCAGGTCCACTTTAATTCTGAGCATAAAAAGGTTGAAGCCATTGATCAGCATGTAGCATTTCAGAAGGAGAGGTAAGCAATGGCAGCATACATATTCCCTCAGTACAGATTACCATTTTAAAATAAATAAAAGTGAGCACAGTCTTGTGATTTTAAGTGCACTTAGAACTATGTACTCATGAGGCAATATTTGCTGATTTAGCTTTTGGCAGGTTCACTTTAAGTCTCTGATCAGCTCTTGTTACCGTTAACTAAAATTCATACAACACATGAGACATGGCATGTTTCAGGCAGGGGCAATTTTGGTTGGGAACTGTTCAGGCAGCAAAGTACAGTCATTTGTTAGAAGAAGGTTTTATAATGCACACCAGGAGATGCACAATCTGGTTGCACAAAAATATACATGATTCTGCAGATCCAGTAGACAATATAACTCTTAATATTTTAATCTCTTTTTGACTGTACTTTGTTTTAATGCAGTAAAAGACTAATGCAAATGATGTATTTATATGCGAGAGAATAGTGACTTTAAAATTTAAAGAGACACAAGCATGGGCCAAGTGGTAAAAGTGTCTTGCCCAGTTTATTTTTCTGGGGGTTTTTTTTCCTGCTTTTGTTAGTACCTTTTGTTGTACATTTTGCTTGTTTTGAGTTTTTATGACAATAGAAAACATTTATTGCAAGAAGCAGCTTCAAATAGTACACAATTTAGGTCTCGTTCACACCTAGGCGTATTGCATATGTGCGACCGTCACGCTTTTTTAACCGCGATTCGCGGTAAAAAAGTTGCGAGACCGTCGCGCGTTTCAGAAGTCTACTTGGCTGTATCCCAATGGAAACGCGCAACAAAACGTCCCAAAGTAGTACCTGTACCTTTTCAGGCGTGGCCCGTTTTGTAGCGCGTTAGGGACGGGCAGAAATACGCCAAGGTGGGAACGAGACCATTGAATACAATGGGATTTATATTTTTGAGCGTTTTGTAGAGCGTTCGTTGAGCGTAGAACGCGCTACAAAACGTTCAGGTGTGAACGAGGGCTTACGCTTTGTTTTATTTTTCTATTTGCATGTTTTATTGCTGTATGTTTAAAACAAATCAAATGAAAATACCAAAACTAAAAGCAAAGAAATACATGTCTTTTTCAGTTTGCTTTTTAGAGTCCTAATGTTACCTCAAAAGCAACAAAATACACAATAACAAGCTAAAAGAAAACACTCATACAGAAAAAAAACAATTACCATAAAACCCTTAAAAGTCCTAAATAAAAACACCTAAAACCACTTTAAACACCATAATTTTACCTTCCGAATTGACTTCAATGCATTTTACAACAAAAAGTGAAATTTCACCTAAAATCAACACATTTTGGTGAACTTTCAGCAAAATAAAATTGGTCAATTTTATTTATGCCATATTTCCTCACAGTAGCTCTTAAATCTCATTATAAGCAAACTATGTGTTATATGAAATGAGTTTTTAAAGCGGACTCAACAATTTAAACATGTAAGTAAATTGTACTAAAAATCCCAACTTCTCCAAATAATTCATATTTGTACTGGATTATAACTATTGTATCAAAAAAGTATGTATGTAAAACTATATGCTGTTATTCAGCCCATACACATATTCAGTGAACAATTGTCAAAGCTGTTTTAGTATCATATTATGTGTAATTAAGTATGGGTATTCCTGAAAATTCTTCAACTCTCCTCACCCCCAGGATTCAAGTTGATATTTAAATTCAGGCATGCCATCTCATATCTATGGGTATATTTGGATGGCAGAGGGCAGATGTATTAAGAAGTAGATAGAGATTTGAGGCTCCCTCTCAACAGTCATCATTTTAGACTTACCACCCTGTATTATATATAATACAATATGGTAACATTGGAAAAGTAAATGTTATTACAGTCATTCTATTTGTATTAATGCTAATTATTATAAGTTCCTCAAGACCTCTTACAGCTATTATGACTTGGAAAACTTGAATTGGAGAAAGTAAAAAATGTCCATAAATATTATACCAATGCAGAATTACAGGAAAATCCAGATGTTAACAGTGACCAAATGTTAAGTGCTTCTCATCTAGCGCAGTACTGTCATTTTCCTCTCTGCGGTTACAATCGTTATATTACTACCATATCGGGTCTGGTTTTATGAAGGTAATTTACTATGCTACATTTCCTTCTATATTCTAGCATCTTAATTTTATGTGTTCACAGATTAGAAAATAGAATTCATTGATAGTGTTTCCACCACCTTGCTGATACTATTAAAGTCAAACAGCAGATTTCATATGCATGAATAAAAGTTCATCTCAGGGAAATAGGCAAGAGATATGCATACACAATTTCATGTTTTGTAGATTGACTATTATGACCTTGCATACGAGAACTATACAAGGAAGAACATGTTATTTTTAGCTAAAAACCATAAATATGTGGAAAGAAAATGCCTGGGAAGAACTCCACTAAGTGCTAAATGTATTTAGAAAAGACCACAAACTTTATATAAACTACAACCAGTTTTATGAAATAGAATTGTGTGTGAAGTATACACACAGATAATTGTCAGGTTTATGGGCAGTTAGATTTGTGTATCTGGTCAGTCTTCTTCCTTTGTGTATGTCATAGCTGAAGAGGTTCGAACTTTTCGTGCTTGGCATGCACAAGCTATGCTTTTTATCTATTCATACACTATTCCAATTTCAGCCAGTTCTTGATGAACTGGCCGAATTTGCACAGTTGGTGCTGCTATTGGCACCCTTTCAGCCAGCATCCCTTGATCAGCTGATCGAAGGAGCCAGTTGGAAAACTTTCAAAAGAACAGAGCTGGCAGCCAATGAGCAGCAGGGGATTGCTCTATCAATGCTCGTAAACTTTGATGGAGAAATCTATAATATTTTCTTTGTTCAGCCCAGGGGTTGTATGTGGACCATTTTCTCCGCTTTGGAACAAAGCTGTCAGTTAAACATGAAGACTGTTCTGGAAATACAATACAATGTACTGTGGGGACTCAGAGGCAGGGAATAGAGTGTAGTCCATCACTATACCTGAAAGTATTTCCTTAGCTCCAGTGGGCAAAGAGAGCAGCATGGGTGCAACTGATAATAAGTGTTTCTTATCCTACCTGTTTTAAAGTAAACAGGTTAGCTTTAATTTAAAAGGTTAGCAGCTCAGACAATCTTGTATCATAGAGGAACACCCTTATTTATCAGAGAGATATATCATCATTGCTTTGTAACTACCCTATATATAAAGAATAAAGTCACTGACCTTTAATTTAAGGGTTATAGAATCCTCCACCCAAAGACTGACAAAGTGACAATAAGTCGCAGCGTTTATTTAGATGAGAACCCATCACCAGAAACAATGATCCCAGGAAGTTATACAGTGAATTCGCCCAGTGGACTAGCAAAGGAAAATGAGCAAAATAAAGGCACACAGGAGTCAGAACAAGGAGGTGGAACTCACAATGGATAAGTCAAGTTCCATGTTAAATTCTGCTGAACAACCTGAAATTATAAAATCCACTTGGGCAACAAAGGGAATACTATCATATAATGCTAAGACACATAGCATTCTCGAACGAACATTGTGGAAAGACATAGAAAAATTACCAAATCGCGAAGCCAATCAATGGAGAAAGGCAGGAAAAGAAGAAATTACTGCAGATGCACTCACCAAGCCATTGCCAAAGGATTGTCACAGTTTCCTTCAAGAGAAGCTAAACATCATATTGCAACGCATATGTTGTTGAGAAGGGGTGTTGGAAATACAACAGCACATGTACCTTACTAATATAATAATGTTCTGAGATGTAATATGTCTTTCGAGCCGTAGATCGCAGTGTAGTGCAATGTTACTCTCTATGTGCATGCGTATCTATGATACACAGGAATCTGTTTTTTCAATATATATGTTTCCTTCACAATGCTGTATACATACATGTAACATTCTCCTAAGCAAGTAAAACTTAATTCAGCATTCCTCAGTGCTTCATCTAAACACATAACCAACAGGTAGTCCTCTGCTTTACACCCTCCCTAGACTAAACAAGCATTTTAACCTTTCTATTGAAGTGCAAAGGGAGCATATGTCTACGATTTTATGTCTGACCGTAGGTCAGCTTTAAGCTGGCAGTTTGACTCCAGCCATGAAGTCACACCATGAAAGGCAGGATAAGTGTGGTGTGAATCTTGGTGACTCAGCACAAAGTACAGGTACAAATATCTAAAAAAGTAGAGTTCTGAAACATTGTACCTGCCAGATGTGATTGGGTATTTGATACAGAAGGCCTAAGAAGACACACATATAAACACAGGTTTAGGATTTGATGGCGCATATTTGCTACAGACCTAAAATAAAGTATTCACAGGTAGATTTTTGTCCATATGGAAAATCCCGTCGGAATGTTCCATAATGCCATTAGAGACTTGACGTTCGTCATTTAAAATTTAGTTTGATTTTCGTTTTCATGTAACATTCAATTTTGGAATGAATGGGAGTTTCCTGAATGAAAACCACATCCATTGTTAGAATTTTGTTCGATCAAGATACATTTTCCAACATGCTCCTTCAAATTTATATGGCACTGCAGTTGAAATCGATCATTGATTTCACCGCATCAACGATAGAAAGTTTGAACGAACATTCAGAAATCGATTTAGTTTGTTCTAAATTCTAACCGTGTATACCCAACTTTACAAGGGAACATAACATCCATGCCAACTGACAGCATACTTTACAGCAAGAAATAATTAAAAAATGCTTTTGTTTTGGATACTCATGTTCTCTCTCTCCTCTCTCTGCAGTGGGCATCTTCTGGATACAACCAGATTACAATACAAAAATTGGTGATTAACAGTTTCATTGGGTAGGCAGTCTCAAACAGAATCAAAGCCTGTGACTGGGATCAAAAAAACAAACCTATATGGGGCAATAGTCTTAGCATGATAGCAGCAGACTCAAAAAAACCTAGATGTTCTGACCTTCAAAGCTGCTCCACATGTGCTCAATTGTTAGAATACCTTTGCTGGGATAACAGCATTGAGCATCTTGCCATGTAGTGCTCCTCATAATCTCTGGTTGAACACACTTGCCCATCATACTCTAGGGGATCACAGTGCGTAACCCATGTTGTTTCTTGATTTCTCAGAATGTGTTTACCTTAATTGTTGCAGAATGTTTTCTTGATAAAATATAGCTCATTCCCCTATAGCTAAGGGAACAGGCCAAGTGCCAATGGTTCCCTACACCTGTGGGTGTTGGATTTTCCTTTTATTTCTGTATCTGAAGTCCAACTGATTGTAACACTCAAGGAATTTGACTATGCTAAATATTCAAATGTTATCTTCTCAGCCTTTCTGTAATTTGCACTTTTGGTTCTCTGCAAACACCCTGTTATTTCATCCAGTGCTTCTTTAAGGAGAGGGGGCACCTTGAATAAATGTCCCTTGTCAATGAGGTGCAAGGTTTGCTTTAAGATACCAAATTAAGACCAAATACTGTCAACTAAAGAGATTACACAAATGGTGTGTGTCCTTATATTCTTATCTAAAAAAATTATCTGCGCTTTTTCGCAAAATCTCATGAGATCTCAGGGAAATGCCAACTTTTTATTTTTTCGACCCCTATCTTGTAGTTTACCTATGAGAGTTCCCAGAAGGCAGCTATGAGGCCCTGGCTACATCGCCAGTGCCTATCAAATACCAGTAAGTGGGAAAAATGTAAGTTGACATCTGATGCTTTCATTTTACATATCACTGTATGATGTTTTAGGATCATTATGCAGAGCTGCATGCACAGGAGATGTATGTGTTTGGTGGGGGAAGATCTGCTTTAAGCCTCAACTTTACAATCCCATTTCTACATATCAGTGTTTCCTATATATTTTATCATACAATCTTTGTTTTTATAAGAGAAGGTATGGTATATACATATTTCAATGTTCACCTGTACCCAACAGTTTTAACCCCAATCATTGCTGAAAAGGACAGCCACAACCTTAACACAGGGTCCAATTTGCATATAACTGTTTCTGTTTATCGGCTTTATTCAAAGCATGTTTCTTTGTTTCTCTTGTTTTTTATCTAATTGAAACCTGAAGGCTCTATTTCCACCTACCCGCATACGATCGTATGAGTATAAACATGAGTTGTTCCCACAACTCATGGTATATGTGCATTACCATTGATTCTGAATGCCACCCAAAGGTGTATAAACAGTGTAAAATAACACACCTGCCCTTCAGCACTCCACAATGCACAAATGAATGTGCCATGTTGTAGTGCACTTTGGTGACCAAAAAGTTTCTTCTTGCATTTAACCTTGAGAAGGGTCCATGAAGGGCCCATTCATGGGCTTACATAATGCAACATGCGTTAATGCATGAAGATAAAAAAACACACACACTAAGGGGATCAAGTTATAGTGTGCATTGGTGTGAATGGAGCCTTAAGGATAAGCATGCCCAATGCAAACAAACTGGATTCCCCAAATTGAAACTTGGAACACAAATGCAAAAATGCCATCATGTCCAGCAAAATATAAGGACTAAATAGGTTAGTTAATCTGTTAGCACTGATCAGCTGACTTTTTGATGTTTTCTTCTGTACTATTTATTTGATTAAAGGCAAGAATAGAACTAGCCCTGACCTCGATAGCTTTTAACAGTTTTCCCAAATCCAAGTAAGTCCATCTGTACTTGAATTTAGGTTTGTCAGTCATTTCAATTTTATTTACTCAGAGGAACCACTACCAATCGTCATCTATTTCCTTTAATATAAACTGTTTTATGGATTAAAGACTAATCTCCCTTTGTAATTTCCCAGAGGAACTCACACACACAGTATTCTATGAGTATAATTAACAGATAGATAGGCACTCTTAATAATATTCAATCCTTATTCTCTATTAATCTATGTACAATTATTACATTTTTTTTTTTTAAAACACATTTTTTTCATGTAATGTTTACATTTTTTCTCATTGCCACTTATTTAGGAAATTAGCTTTTAAAACAGTATAAAAAAGTGACTGCAAAAAAAATCTGAATGTTCTAAAAGCATTAGTGCAGGTGAATACTGATATCCACTCTAAATGTGTTATCTTCTGAACAATTCAATGAACCCTTCAACCCTTATGGAATTAGTTTTTGAGTGTTTGTGGAATTTCATCTGTGGAGAGGCTGATATGCAATGCAGCAGTGCAAAGACATAAAAGATTGATCACATGCTTTGAATATACAATTTGGCAACTTAGGCCTGTCAGAAAGGAAGTCATTTGAACTGAGGGAAGGATAGTGATCTTGTATTAGATGAAGTAAAATAATTAGTTTCCAGGTCAGGGAATGTAGTCAAAAGATTAATTAATCTGTGACGCCTCAGATTTCAGGCACTGTCAGACATTTACATATAGCACTACAGCACAGTAAAAATATGTCTTTTCTATTCTGTTTTTTTCTTTTGACAAATTAAACCCTTTGAGGGAATCTTTCACTAATAGAAGAGCGGTTGAACATGCGGAAGTTAGCAGATTAGATACAGCATGTTTATGAGTCATTCTCAGTTACAAAGCAGCCCTAGCGTCAGCTATATTTTTCTATGTTAAAGTGAAACTACAGTCTGTACATAAAAAAAATGCTAGGAGGTAGAGTTTTTGGCAGAAGAGAATTTGCATGTCTTTTCTGCCAAAAAAACCCTATTACACTAACCCCTACCTATTTTTTTACTCTGTGTACACAACATGCGTAGCATACCCAGTACAGTGTACAATCTCATCTTATTACTGGTATCTGTAAGATCCTGAGATTGCAGCCAGGTTCTGGAACAATGTAACTCCAGTGTGCATGTGCAGGATTTGCACCATCAGTGGCTGCCGAATGGCTAAAGAGGATGGACATAGAACCAGGAAAAAGTGATGCCAAAGATGCCGGTGATGGAGAATGAACAGTAAGCATCAATGTGCCAGAGAGCAGACTAGGAGGCTAGAAGGTAAGTCTCCCATAATGTTTGAGTATGTTGTGCATACTTGTGCACAAGACCCACCCCCTCCGAATCAGCTGGTGGTAAAGATTCATTCTAAGTGCACACATGCTAAGCAATGCGTAAGTGTGACAAATTATACCTGTATTTATTACCTCTCACAGAGATCACAATACCCTCCTAACAATGCCTTCATCTGACTTCTCTCCAGAAGGACATCTTTGTTCAGCCATCGTCTTTTGGTCCAGCATCTACTTCCTGGACTAAGATGCTGGATCAGGATTTTGTGTCACAGATCTGCCCCTGCTGCAGCCTCTCACCCTGTGACCTACTGCAAAGTTACAATATTGCAGTTTGATCACAGCCTGTGGCAGACTCCTGCAAATTCATATGTCCAGAGCTCAAAAATTCGTTTTTTTTAAGGAAATACCATGGAGGTTTAAAAAAAAAAATATATAGTGTTGCTGTTTCTTGTGACATGTCAGGAATGTATTCATGCAGAAAAGTTATAAAGTTATTGAAAGTGGGAAGGCCTTGGGCGTGGACGGGGAGGGAGCTTTTTAAAGCTGGAATTTTGCTTTGACTTTCTAATATCTGCCAAAATGTGGAATCATTTTTTGAGGAAGTCTCCTTAAAGTGACATTAAAGTCAACAACATGTTTCCCTCCCCCCCCATGTTAATGTTAGCACTTACCTTAAATGATGTCTCCTAATCCGATCTCCTTCTTCTTCTTTCCTGATGTTTTCATCTGTCCCTCCAGCGGTGCGGTGGGGCTCTCCGATCCAGCGCTGACTCCTTTGTCCCTGCAGGCACTTCCGATCCAGCGGTGTCTGCATGCGGATGCACGCGTCCATAGACTTACCTTGCGTCTCTGCTCATCTCCCGGCCGAGAATCCGAACTGTGCATGTGCCTGCCCCAAGATGCTTTGCGGCCGCCCGACCCGTTTTAGGATTCTCAGGCGGGAGCGCACAGCGATAACGAGGTAAGTTTAAACCGCTGTTAAATCGTTTTTTAAAAAACATTTTGCATATATCTGCTTGTTAGCAGTAGATATAGGCAAAAAAACTGAGGGGTTAGGACCCCTTTAATGTGTAACTAGGAACAGAGGGCACTTCAAATAGGTAGACAGATCCAGACATTAAGATATTTTGCAAATGGAGTCCCTGAAAAATATAAGAAGCCAGCAGGAAATTCAACACTCCAGCATCTTCTCAAAACTATTTCTTTCAATATGTGGAGAGTGTAAACTTCTAGGTACAATGATCATATGAGATACATATTATAGATACATATTATAGATGAATACAAATATACCCAATACAAACAAGCATGGGCAGCATTTATAATATTCCAACATCACACAAGACCATCTTATCACCCAGTCTACATTGTGGTGTAATAAAATAGCCTATGCCCAATGAAAAATGATCAGGTGACAAAGGAAAGCTGATCAGCCTATAATAAGCAAATTATATTCCACACTGAGGGTGCGTTAACCACAATGAATACAAAGAAGGTAAAGACAAACCCCTTACAGGTAATACACATACGGGTACCTGGTGGGAAGGAAAAAGCCAGGAGCATGTAGAAAAGCATGGTACATAGTGCAAGTGTAGAAAAATAGCCACAGGAATCAGAGAGTAGCAGTAAAGAGCACATGGGGGGTCAGGGGTAGGCAGCACTGAAAAGCACGGGACGTACCACAGCACCCTCTATCAAGGTGTTCAAATGCTCAAAACCCTCCTGTCAAAGGTGTCTAATCCAAGGGTCCCAAATCCCAAAACAATTTTCTAAATCAAATTTCCAAAACAATTTAGAAAGCACTAATACCTGGCTATCTGTAATTACCCTCCATTAGACTCTCAAACAAATAGTCAGCTGTTTCTAGGATCTCCTTTTCACAGTTTAATATATCTTCTGTTCTGATAAAGCCATAGAACTGTCACAAATGAAATACAAATGTAGTACATATTAAATATTATTCATAAAAATTTAAATATATAATTATTATTTATTTAACTTAAGTTGTAATGCAGGCTTATCGGATGCTTAACTTATTTCTGTTGCTTGGAATGCCTACAGAATGCAAATAAAGCTGAAGGGGCATGTCAGTAATGGCCGTGAATTGATTCTAATGTTCTGTTCTTTTATCTTGCTGCTTTGTTGGCTGTGTTATGTATTTCTATCTTTGAAGTCTTCCCTTGAAGGAACCATGACTTGACTCATAAAATAGCCATAAAGAAAGAAAGGAAAATAAACCAGAAGTGAGAATTTTAATACATTAATACATTAAAATGAAATCAATATTCAGCTTCACCTTCTTTGAGAGTCATTAGGTATACATTTATTGTCTAGAAGGAAAATAAAATAGCTACAACGTCAATAAAATTACTTTGATGCATGCCCCTCCTTAGGCTTTAATTTTGCTGTGCTTTCTCTTCTCCATATCAAATAGCTCTGTTCCTGCCCAGGCTAATTGGCTGCTTTGGTAAGTAACTTTAATTACTGTGAGCTTTATAGATGATGTAACTGTTACATAACAGGATTAATTACCATGCTGACTGAAGTATGCTCTATATCTTGCATTTTCACATTTTATGACAATATATGATCCATAATTTATTACAACTGGCAATGGATTAACATATCCATCAAGTTCAAAATTAGATCATGATCATAGCCATTGGTTCAAAACTGAACCCAATCTGTTTCTTCAGTATTTAATCTGCCAGTTTTTTTTAGCAATGATTTTTCATGTTTAAAGTAAATCCAAAGCAGAAATTGGTTAAAACACAGTTTTTCATTGACTGTCTGTGTTCCTTTGGGTGATTTTTTTTCACTTTCTATCCCAGAGACACAAAATGTAGTGAGAGGAAATATTTTCTGACATATATGTCACTTGAACAGGTGTCTCCCTGAAGATTACTTCTCACCTCCCGTTACCGTGACAAATTCTGCCTCCTTCACCACTTTTTAGCACAGTGCTTATGGTAACATAGACAAAAAGAGAGATTGAATCTTCCAAGAAGGGACACGGACTGCACTAAAAACCTGACAGGGATTCTAACCTATCCCTACTCTGTCCAAATGTAAAACATGTCTAAAATTGGCTTTGACATACAAAATAATATTTTATTTGCCCAGAGTTCTTAAAACAATAAAACTGATGGAAAACATGAAGAAGAACACTTCCTAGAATAATAAAAGAACAGCATGTTGACCCCTTATAGATACCAGCCCAGTACCAAGCAAACAGGCTGGTATCCTCATGCCTGAGGAAAGCAATGCCCTGGAACCTGTGCCATGCTGATTCCAGTCCACATCAGATTAATAATTCCTTCTAGAGAAGGGAAATTAAAAACTACAATAGGACCTCCCTATCAAAACTCTGGCAGTGTCAAGTACTGGGATTTTCCCCTACATCAGTGCCCCGGGAATTATTGTCAATATGTCCTTTTTAGGCTGGGTTCACACCTAGGTGTATCGAATATGCGCGTTTGTCGCGGTAAACAAATGTGCGACAAACGCGCGTTTCCGAGGACTACTTGGCTGTATCCCAATGGAAACACGCGACAAAAACGCCCCAAAGAAGCTCCTGTACTTCTTTGGGCGTAGAGCGTTTTGTAGCGTGTTCATACTGCCTGTAATACGCCCAGGTGTGAACCATACCCATAGGAAGTAATGGGACTTTGGTGTTTGAGTGTTTTGCAGAGCGTAGGAATGCGCTACAAAACGCCCAGGTGTGAACCGGGCCTTAGTTTTAACTTCACTCCTGAGGAGCATGTGGTATTAAAGGAATTATCCAAAGGGCCCATTCACACTTATGCATGTGTTAAAGCTGATGTTGAACCTTAAATGTGACCTCCTCTCCCCCGTTCTAAAACGCTGAGTTAAAGTGACACTAAACTCAGGAGTTAAACCTTAAAAAATGTATTCAAGTGCATCAATTATTAACAGAAATGTATTTTATTTGTATTTGTTCTCCATGGCTGTGTGTGTTGTAAACTAACCAACAGTGGTGTATTCTGGTTTGGGGCTGCCCTAGGCAAGACAAAACTTGCCCCCCCCCCACACTAAATTTACCCCCTCCGGCTGTGGTCTGCGGTGGGCTCTGCAGGGTTTGTGGTGGGCTTTGCAGGCTGCAAAGCCCACCGCAGATCCTGCAAAGCCCCCTGAAACCCGGCAAATCCCCCAAAGATCCTGCAGAGCCAACCAAAGGGTATTGCACAGCACACCTGAGACTCTTTGGTGGGCTGTGCAGAATCTATGCTGGGCTCTGACAGCACAGTCCTCTTACCTTGCACGGCCTGACCTCCTTGTCCTCGGCACCCGACTGCACGGCCTCCACATCCTCGATGTCCAACACTAAGGATGGGCTTGGGCGTGTTCGCAGCTCCAGGTGCCAAGCCCGCCAGGAAGCTGACAGCGCGCAGCACCAATCACAGGTACTGAGACATTTTCCCGGTCCGCAGCTGCAGAGATCGTGAAATGTCTCAGTGCCTGTGACACACGGCCTCCTTGTCATCTTCACCACCCGGCTGGAGCTCCGGCGACCCCTTCCTCCGTCGGCGTCTCTGCCCCCTGCCTCCATCTTCGCTCCCCGCCTATTCCTTCTCTGGGTCCACTCAACAAATGTTCTTCTCTCATGGGGGCTGCTTGCCAAATTTCATACTATAAAATAAAATTTAACTGTATCCGGTATGGCACTACAGACACCAATATACACACAATAAGGCCCTATTCATATCTGAAGGTTTAGGTACGATTAGGGATTCCTGCATCAGAAACTTGCGCTTTACTGCAGCAGAAATCCCTAATCTGGCATTTACACGCGGTAGCTATCACCCATTCAAGTTAATGATCTGGTGACAGCAGCTCCATGTAAACGCCTGCACACCGCATGTAACGTGATATGTTTACATGCAACTGCTGTCACCTAATTTAACTTAGGTGACAGCTGCCACTTTCCATGCCTGGATTTGAACCAGCGGACTTCACAATGGCAATCCTGAACTTTAACCACTACTCTATAGCCTCTGTACTTTAAGCATAGAAGCATTTGATATATATGAATGCAATATGTAGCATTTGACAGCGGAGTATGTCAAATGGGCGGAGTTTGTCTCCATCGGCACGGGGACACCCTCCCAATGCCGAGGGCACGTGGCCTGGTAAGGCGCAGGGAGGGGGGCGCTCGATGGCCCCCCCCTTTCCTGCCCTGCCGGGCTTGTGCTGGGATCAAGGGTCTGGTAGGACTGTTAGGGTCCCCCTTTAAAATTCCTACCAGACCTTAAGGGTCTGGTATGGATTTTGGGGGGAACCCCACGCACTTTTTTGTGTTATAAGGAGGGGGGGCCCTCCTAACATTACTACCAGACCTAAAGGGTCTGGTATGAATTGGGGGGAAACCTCACGCTTATCAAGGGTCTGGTAGGACTGTTAGGGTCCCCCTTTAAAATTCCTACCAGACCTTAAGGGTCTGGTATGGATTTTGGGGGGAACCCCACGCACTTTTTTGTGTTATAAGGAGGGGGGGCCCTCCTAACATTACTACCAGACCTAAAGGGTCTGGTATGAATTGGGGGGAAACCTCACGCTTTTTTTTTTTTCATCTTCTGCAGACTGTAAAAAAAAAAGAATGTTGCTGCAACAGAATCCGTCCAATAACGAATTTCGTTAAAATGACATTAAGGGGAACAAAAATGACTTTTTTTTTGCATGAATGCTGAATGCTAACTACTCCAAATATTATAAGGAAGAGTCAATTTCATGCCAAGTTTTTGAAAGAACACACTTATGGTTTTTGAACATGCTATACCTATATTTTGGAGTAGTGTTTTGGAGGTACTAATGTGCATTATGAGGAAGGAAGCATTGTTGCTTACAATCATTTTATATGCTTTTAATCTATGAACAATTTATATTAATAAAGACTTTTTGATATTAATTTCTATTAAGTCTTGGTTTTGTCACCTAGGCACCTATCAAAACCCACATACCTACTATATATTTTTTGACTTGGTGTTCATTTATAAAGGTCAATTTTACTTACAGCAGTGTAGGTAAGAGCAAGACAAGTCATCAGAAGTATAAGACACATCTTTTTTTTAACAGATCCATATGTAAAATGTGTATCTTCCCAAACTTTTTAACGAGTCTATTTCAGTTTGCTTACTTTTGTTAGCATACTGGTATCTGTGAAGCAACCTACAAGTAGCTGTGTTACTTTTCAAATTAACCCTTGTATACCTGTTGATCCTTTTGGGATTCTATGCCCAGGCAGTAAGAAGGGCCAAGTCAATAGTAAAACTGAGCTCCAGGCAAACAGCTGAATACACAGATAAATTACAAACAGAGTAGTTGTTGTTTTTCCTGCCAAATGATTTCTATTTCGGTCAATCCAGTGCTTACACAGGTCAGCCTTGTCTAGCAGTAAGAGAGGCATAATTATATTCTGCTACAATTAAGTAACACTTTTGGGGCCTTCTACACTTTTGGGGCCTTTGCTGCCGACTGGTAAGTTGGTTTGTAGTATTGCCATTAGTTTAAAATAACACACTGACTAATACAACACACGTGCATTGCACCACACCACAACACATCCAATGCGCACACTATGATTTGATGCGCTGCTTTCAAAATCCATTATCATTTACAAGGTAACTTTTTTTGTAAATTAGTTTTGTTCAAGTAGAGGGGGTGGTGAATATTTGAGGGCATCCTTATTCTAAAGGGGGCTTCCAGATTCTGTTAAGTCTCCCCTTCCTGCAGACCCCCATATTTACCAGGAGAGGGATGTGAGAAAGATGCACTCCAGGCAAGACACCCTCCCCATGTTAAGAGCATGTGACCTGTTATGGTTTGCCGGGGTGCAGGTTTTGGACATCCCCCAAGCATGTTATTTAACCACTTCAGGATCATCGAATGTATATAAATGGACCTGTCTTGATGTACAGCAGCCTGATTTTGGTAACACTTTTTACAGTGGCTGCGGAGTTGTAATATAGAGGGGTTCAGATGGCTATAGAGTAGCCCTATCACTTGTATGTAACAGGGGAGTGAGTGCCCCCTGCACTGCCGACTATCTTGGGCTTCACTGTCTCCTGTGAGGGATCAGCACGGTGGGTCTCTGCACCTTGAACATAGGGAGATCAGCACACTTCCAGTGACGGATCTCCC
Organism: Nanorana parkeri; assembly: GCF_000935625.1. Taxonomy (NCBI): domain Eukaryota; kingdom Metazoa; phylum Chordata; class Amphibia; order Anura; family Dicroglossidae; genus Nanorana; species Nanorana parkeri. The sequence continues at coordinate 3,356,936 of NW_017306292.1, read as the reverse complement.
CTCCAATCACTAAAGTCAGAAATTATATGTAGTTCATCACTTACATTTTCAGCTTGTTAATTCTCCAGTGTCTGCGCCTGGTGAAGAAGCTGACAAAGAATGATCTGTGCTTCATCAGCTTCTTTGGGGTCCATAGGTGAATTAGAGGTCTATTAGACCCCTGATGTCTCCATAAAGAGGACCTGTCACTGTTTCTGTGCTATCACTTAGGGGGCTTGTAAGAAATAATGTTGTAAAAAAGTTTAGAAAATTAAAGTCGCATATAAAAAAAATCAAAAATACATACAAAGTGTTTAAGTTCTCTGCCCCCCATGTACACACAAGCTTGTTGGGTGCGCCAACGTGCAAAAACGAAGATTGCGCCACATATGTTATATAAGGTCGCGAACATTGAAGTGAGAGCAATAATTATAAGGCCCTCACTCACAATTAGCACTAAATTGATGAGCCATTATAGCTTTAAAACATCACCTATGGTCAATTTTGAGTACTGTAGTTTTTTTGCCATGTCAGGGGCACGCACAATTTTGAGGCTTGACATCTTTGGTATCTATTTAACAAATACGACCCCATCTTTTATATTATACCCCAAAAAAATTGTGTGCACTTAAATTTTATCCCAAAAATATTGGTTTGATAAACATTTGTGCAAATATTGTGCTATGTAAAAAACAATTGCTAGCATATTCATATTCTATAGGGCCTCTGCTTTCAGAAAATATAAAATTGTTTGGGGGTCTTAAGCTGTTTTCCTGCCAGAAATTTTGATTTTATAATGTGTGCAAAAATGAAGAAATTGCTCCAGATAGAAAGTGGTTAAAAGAATATTGCATTTTTAATGGTATAGTTTAATCATTATTAAAAGAGCTGCAGTATTTTGTTGTAGTACATCTTAAAGGTGTGCCACTTCACAACCAGGGTTAGGGCATCCCCCAATCATGTTTTTAAACACATTTAGCATTTTGTAATGTTCCACTTTAAGCATTATTAAAAGAACTGCTACCCTCTGAGAGGCTTTTTTATGAATATTTTTTTTGCATTGCAATGCCCAGCTCCCCATGTCCTTTGTTTAACAATACCTTGCCTATTAGCCTTAAAATTGGAAATATCCGATTTTCAAGATTTGCCTCCCATTGACGTCAAAGGGATTTGCAATAAAGTTCACAATTTGCAGAATTTATGAAGAATTTGCCAAACCTCCCGCAAATGGAACTTAGGCATGCTAAGCTTATCACTAGTTATAATGAGAAAAAAATGGCTGGGAATAAGCCAATCATATGAACTGGAGATAACATTTCTGGGTGAGATCTGTGCACTACCCTATTATTGCCATGGTTACATGAAAAATTGCTGCAGATTAAAACAGAAAGGTCATTTTTAATAACATTACATTCAAAAATAGTTCATCTAAATATCTAATTTGTTTTTTTTTTTTAAGGCAGGCAAATACTTACAAAGTTTGGTATTGTCATCTTTCCAAACTTAGCCTTTAAAAATCCAGGTTAGTAAGTTTACCGGTTCCTGCATCTCTCGTTCTGTATTGCAGCCTCATAAATAAATGCAATGAAAGGATGTTTTGCAAAATAGAATAATATGACAAGCAGATGCAGTCCTACTTAAAATCAAATGTGAGTGAAATGCACTGCAGTATCAGTTGACGGTAAATGTCTGACTAAAAAAAAAGAATTCTGTTTTGGTCTATAATGACATAAACATTTTTCAACCAATTTTACACTTTGGGCATGGGAGATACATCCTACAAATTCAAGGATGTTCCTAGGGCTAATTCCCTGCACTCTACTCCTTGTCCTCCACTGGCAATTCTCAGTTGTCACAGGAGCAGCTGCAGCTCTCCTGTGTCAAATGACACTTGCAGATAGTGTCTACAAATGCAATTAAGAAATATAATGTAACAAAATTATTGTTACATTGTATTCACTCACTCATTGCTATTTAAATCAAAGGGACAACCTTTAATCTGTATATTATAACAGATAAAGCAACCCTACAAGTGAAAAAACCCTGAATACTTCTTTCTTCTCCTTCTTCCCTTAGTGATTATATTTCTTCAGATTTTGATATCTATTTTTAACCATTAATATTTACACTTTTTTTGTTTTCATTCATTTGTTTGTACAGTTTTTCAGTGTCACATTTTGTTCAGTTTGTAAATACCTCTGCCATACTTTGTATCAGAAACATAATGTTTAAATGGGACAGATATAAATTCAAAAATGCGTACTTTTTATCTACAGGAAGACTACTCATTTTAAAAAGAACACTGATTAAATATTTTTTTAAAAACACGTTATTTTGTTACATCTTTTTGTCTAAAGATTGCATAGAAAATAAAATAATGTTTGCAACAAAATATTTCTAAAAGAAAGCCTTGCTTGCCTCCACAAAAATCTGTATTACTTAAATTATTGCCATATAAACAGGTCCATAGCAGAAATGTTAAAGCTGCTCTAGTCCATAAGGGGTATACTGGACTAGAACTGGTTAAAATACCATTTATGAGATTCCCTGACTCATACAGTCATAGACATATAGGGCAAAAATAGAAATCAGACTTTGAAAATGTAGAAAATAGTTTCTTTAGTCTAAAGTAATTACACTGTAATGTAATGTCATCAATGTAATAATGTTATACTGGTTGTATCAATGGCTGTATCAATGGCTATATTTTACCCCTAGTAGGGATTTTTGGGAAATACTAATGGTGGCATATTTTAAAGTAAAGTTTACCTATGCATAATTCAACTGGAGCATGTTTAAAATCTGCATAACCATGCTATAAAATACGGCGAACGCTCAGTAGCACTCAATATATCCCAAACAGTTCAAATCCCAATTTTTTACGCCACTTAGCTCCCAGGCAATTTGTTCGCCAAGCCCTATGGTGATTTTACTAATACTAATAGCACACCAACAATGGGATGAAAATGTGGCATTGTGAGGGAATCATTAAAAGAATACATCTAAAAACCATTACAGTGAAGGATATCACCTGCCATTGTGGTCAATGGTGCTGATCTGCACTGTGTGGCAAAACAGATACCTCTAATTACTGTACTCTCATTAAAAGTAATTTTCTATCCTAAAACAAGTCTATTGCTTAATTTACTAACACCAGAAACTTAATCAAATGCATGTTACCTGTCAAAAGGCAAGAAAATTTATGAGCCACATCTAAAGACATTAATGCATACTTACTGCATCCTCTTCAGTTCAATAATCCATTGCAAAAATAAACAGAATGTTACTGTATTCACACACATTAATGCACTGAGCTAAAACTGTTCATATTCCAGATGTATATGAAATGATTATAGCCCATTAATATCACCTTTACAGATACTAATTTATTTTACTATATACAGAGCTCTTTGTTAAGGCGGAACTCTAGTTAGTCAGTTAAATATGCAGATTAAATACAGTGGTACCTCGGTTCACAAACTTAATTCGTTCCACGATTCAGGTTGCGAACCGAATCAAACTGTGATCAGACCGCGATCAGACCTGGATCTCGACTAGAGGAAGCCATGATCATGTGTCAGAGCAGGGAAGATGGCTGCGGTTGTGTACATCACCTGATGCGGAGTTCGTAAACAGAAGTAAAATTTTGCCGAACTTCCTGTTCGTGAACCGAATTGTTCGTGAACAGAAGCGTTCGTGAAGCGAGGTACCACTGTATGCATAGAAGTTGTCTTATCTGCCAAAGGATTTGTACTTTTGTATATATAGGTCTAACATTTACACAGCCCTGCCTGACAGCAGTGCATGATTGGTAACATTTTCTCTGCTGCATTTAAGCAATAAAGCTTGGTCAACTTCCAACACTCATTCTGTGATTGGAAAGTGAAGGAACAGTAGCAGATTGATGAGCTCATCCCTCTTATCACTCTATTAGTAGGTTGCTTATCAGCACAAATCCGTGCAGTATACCTGATTGGCTCATAATCAGCCTCTTCTTTTGACATTGTGAGTTCTACTGTGCACTTTCATTAGTTGCATTTAGAAATATATGTAACAATGTTTTAATGAATATATTATTACACTGTTTTTTATATTGGTTTAGAGTTTGGCTTTAATTAGAATTAGACTTTTACCAAGAAGAAATTCTGCCAGTCAACATGCTAGTAAGTTACTAACAGTTGAAACATTTCTACAACCATAAGATACAAATATAAAGGTTGGTAAAAATCAAACCCTTTACTAACTATAAATATAGACCTCAGTCAATGATTTGACCTACAGCTATTAAACGTAAGACACCTACGCATGTCTCTTTTATGTTAATAATTACAAGAGATCTATGGTCAGCTCCAGGCTAAACAAATATTGCCTACATACAAGGTGTGTATATTCTGTAGTAGGTGTCATGAATTCGCCCGGCGCGTTCCCTCGGTCCCCCAGAGCGCCGTCTCCGTGCTGACGTCACGCCCAGCTCCTCCCACGGGGCGCGGTCCCGCTCGTAAAACCGCAGCTGTTTCATTCACTTGGCGTTCTCTTGTTGTGGAGCGTCGAGTAACGAACAGTGAACCCGCCAGCTCTGCCCTGAACCTACACTCTCAGACACCCTTCTGTCTGGAGAGTGCTGCGCCGCTGATACTACCATTGATCCGGATCAGAGGTCCTGCATATCACTGCCACCAGGAAGCCTTCCAATTCCCCTCTAGTGTGAACCACATCTAAGCGCAAATACCTGGGTCTCATAAGACAAACATAGCTTTGCTTCAGCTGTTTGGCATATCTGCACTCCTGTGATCTATGCGTGTTGGGTTTCAGTGGCATTATCTCTGAACTGTATGGAATCTACATGATCTCAGTATATGACTCTCCATAGTAAATAACTTGGCTATATAGACCAGTTAGACCACATGTGTTGTTAACTCAGTGTGCATACTCATTGCTGTGAACCTATCAAACCACCATCTGTTACACAGGTAGCAACTGCTCTTCCATAACAAGATATTGGTGATTGTGATGTTATTCAGTACTTGCTTAATAGGTATCACTCAGACTTAGTCAACCTTCCCCCGCACTCTAAATAACATACACCCTGTACTGGAGCCTCAACCCCACAGAAATGTGTTAATAGGACAGGGTCAGGTGGCATATGATGCGTACGGTATCCCCGCCGCACTGAGTGTAACGGGGAACCGCCCACTTAGCCACCTTCTCCTAAAAAACAACCCCTCCAACTTCCGCAGCTGAGATCCAGCATAACCGGCCCCTGACAGTAGGTGAACCTGCTGGGAGCCTCGCACAGTTTTTCTCTCTGCAACTAATGTGCAACACAGTGATTATGTCACCACTACCCAAACAAGGTTGCATTTGGTTTGCAAAGCATTTGGTGCACACAAGGGGGGGGGGGGGATTTATCAAAACTGGAGCAAACAGAATCTGAAGCAGTTGCCCAAAGTAAACAATCAGCTTCTATCTTCAGTAGTTTGTTCACATAAACTTTGAAAATGAAAGATAGAAGCTGATTGGTTACTATGGACAACTGCTCCAAATTCTGTCTGCTCCATTTTTGATAGAATTCCCTCAAAGTGCATTTATATTAAATATCTTTTGTCCAGAGTTCACCTTTAAGTGGTGAATAGTTTTCAAATTCTAGACATAGCTCTAAAACATTTTTGATCCTCGCCCTTGCTTTACTCTTACTAAAGCCCACCTGAAGCCTATACTCCTACAAGTGTTTTGTAAAGATTTCTCAGGTACCCCTATCAGAGTAGTGGCCACTAATTGCATAAGAATTAAGGTTCTGGTTACAGAATGAGGAAACAAGCAACAGTGGTAAGATGTCTTAGGTGCACTTTTGTTTTACTATACTTTCAGTATATCATTATTCATATAATAATGGTGTGAGCTCTATTATAATTGTGATGTACATGCAATACTCATCTGCTCTCTTGTTGTAACCAACCAAAGTTCTGTAACCTGTATGATGAGGACAAAGGCATGTTTTATCCCATGTCCTCCTTTGTTTACTATGCATTTCCTTGGAAAATGAATATAGTCCAAATAGTGTCAGTTCGAATACTCACAGGCCATATTTGGTATATGCCAAAACAGATGTGGGGTATAAGTATACCGAAAACCAAACCAAAGGTTAAACTCAATCTGTCTGATTTTTTTTTTTTTCTACTGTTGATATGTTAGGAAGATTACTCTTAACTTCCTGTCATGTAAGCACAACAAATAGTGAGGTTAAATGCTCTCCAAGAAAGTTGTCACTGGAACAGGTATCCCCATTGGTGAATTTCCCCTCTATTCCTTCTGGTGACATCTGTGTTGGATTTCCCATAATTTTAAATGGAAAAGAGTTGATCTCCCTTGTGAGAATGCCACCAAAATAGATCAAATAGAATAGATAAGAAAATAAATAATTATTTAAAAAAATGCTTTATATACACTTTCAGTATTTAAGTATGATACTAAATTTGGTATACAAAATGCCTCTTTGGTTTACAAGGCCTTTTACATTCATCCTGTCTCTGTCTCTGGTTACGAGCAGTGCAAATTTACAAAAACTACAAGTTCCAGGAACTTGTAGTTGCCTGCCAGTTCTAATGCACATACATCCCTATTTTCATTCATTAACCACTTGAGAATTAGTCTTATTATACCCTTCATTGCCAGACTATTTTTCTATTTTCAGTGATGTGATAGAGCTTTCTTTTGGTGACATTTAATAACAAATGGGTTTTTATTGTTTAATATATAAAAAGGAAAAAGTACAAAACATTTGTATTTGATTAAATTTACCTTTCTTTTCTTTACCTTTAAAAAAATGATCCCCTAATCACTGTCGGACAGTGACACTGTGACACTGCCACACCACCTTTAACAAAAAAAAATCCTGCAATCATTTCTGATCAGTGGCACTTTTTAAGTTTCTGTACCTTAAAAAAAAAATCATTGGTATTTAGTGACACTTTAACCCCCACTAAAACCAATCCCACAATCAATGCTGGCCATTCATCAGCTCTTTTTTTGGTCCTGTTGTCAATCTGAAGCTCATGGGTGGTTCTGTGTGGGCAGCGATTTTATGAATGGGCTGGTTTTCTGTGCTTTTGCATACCGCCACTGGCAGTACATACTAATTTAATCAAATCAGGAGCATGCCACGGCAGGTGGCTACTTACCCACATACTATAGCAAAATGTAGAATGAACATAGACAAAGAACATAGCCAACAGAATAGAAATGGAAGCAGAGCAGAATATAAAAGTATATTTCAGGATTTGCCAAATGATGCAGCTATTAGAAGGTACAAATTGGATTTAGTGACACTTTAAAATCATCTTAAAACAACCCTCTACCACAGTACTAAAAGCAATAGCAAAAACTGTAATACTATGCAAAGCAGTCCGTCTACCAGGAGATTTTGGAGCACTTCATGCTTCCTTCCGCAGACGAGCTCTATGGGGATGCTGCCTTCATTTTACAGCAGGACTTGGCACCTGCCCAGACTGCCAAAAGCACCAAAACCTGGTTCAATGACCGTGGGATTACTATGGTTCATTGGCCAGCAAACTCGCCTGACCTGAACCTCATAGAGAATCTATGGGGCATTGCCAAGAGAAAGATGAGAGACCGAACAATGCAGAAGAGCTGAAGGCCGCTATTGAAGCATCCTGGTCTTTCATAACACCTCAGCAGTGCCACAGGCTGATAGCTTCCATGCCACGCCGCATTGAGGCAGTAATTGCTGCAAAAGGGGCCCAAACTTAAATAAAGGTATTTAAAATACCTTTTATAGCTGCAACAAGCTTCTTGATTAATTACCCTTTCTGTGAACCAGATGGAGATCTTCATTAATAATAATGATTTTTTGATGACTCTAGCTTGGGTGATGAAGCACAATGATATAACAGGTAAATTATCTTTTGTCATTTTTGCTCATGTGTTTGTGTGACTGCATCTAAGAACATGTAATACAGTGAAATGCATAGGATTTCTTTAAAGTAAATGTATCACACACCTGGGCAACTTTAATGAAACATATCATGAAAAAATGCATGACTGAAGATTGGAAACTGTTTGGGTAAACAGCAAAACATCGGCATTGCAGAACAAGTCCACTTAAATGTGACTAACTACTACTAAATACAAAAAAAGGGAGATGTTGATATTTAAACAAATGAAAATTCACACTTATATCTTAACACTAAAATTACTAAGCTTTTGTCTCAGCATTATGAACAGTAAAAGAGTCTATTAATCAACGTTTTCCACAACTTTCACCAAAGACATTTTCTAAATATTTGGTGGAAATGTTTGTATCTTGTGTGAATCATGGCTGATATAGACTCCTAAGTTTGCAAACTGCAGCATGAAATACATGATGACATTACTGCAACAGGGGAATCTGTCAGCTAGCGATGGAAGTATGGTGTGTAAACATTAGCAGGTCATGGGTCATCTTTACTGACAATCGATTACATCACTAGACACTGGGATTGAAGTGGATTACATTGCTGGACATCGTGAAAGATGTAGATAAACTTTGGGGGGATATTTATTTAAAAAAAAGTGTCATGTTTCTGTGTTTTATTTCAGTTAAATGAATTTTTCAAGGTGTGTATGTGTTATTTACCTATGTGCCCCTGTACTCATTCCCCTGGGAAGGGGTGGGCATCTGGGGCCCCCTATAAAGAGAGCATCCAGATTCCACAATAAGTCTCCCTCCATATTAACCCCACTTCCTTTATTGGGCATGAGAGGTGGGTAAGAGGCTCTTGTCCTCAACATTGGGACAAGGCTGCTTTGCAAGAGATAGGCTTTGCTGCCTTCCACTTTGCAAGGTACCCCTACAATGGTGAAAGGCATGTGGCCTGGTCTGGTGCAGAAAGGTTAAGGGGGTGGGGGG
>NW_017306292.1:3314955-3347950 GCF_000935625.1 Nanorana parkeri | reverse complement strand
TTGCTGCTCTTCCTTTCCTGGTCACCCAACTGCAGGACTGGATACAGGTATGGTTGGATTACTAAGAGAGACTACACACTTTTTTTCCCCTTTTAAAAAGAACACTTAGGGGGTTCACAAAGCTGCCGAAGGATCTAGCCGTAGCTTCGGCTAGCTTTGGCCCCAGGACCCCATCGGTTCAGTAGTACCGAAGGGCTGCTGTACGGGCTATTCACTATAGCCCGTACAGCTCCCGAAGTTGGCCGAGGGGCTCAGTCGAGCCGAAGGCATATACTTCGGCTCGACTGAGCCCAGATGAAATTCCAAGCTGGCCGAATGCCCAGACATTGGTGGGCCGACAGCCTGCTCCTTACAGCTGGGCGGAGCCAGCCGTCATCTCATGGGTGGCTCCGGCCACAAGCAGAGACAGATCAGCGTCCCTGGTTACCCAGGGGACTGGTGGACCAGGGTGCTCCATCCCAGTGAGACAGTGCCATGATCCACTGGTGTGGGTGGCTCAGAGGGTGCCCGTTGCTCTGCAGCGTGTAGTCGCTCTGTAGCAGAGTCTGTGCATCCCTGTATGCTGAAGAATGCTGCATGCCACCGGGCTCGGTGTGCACGATGGAGGAGCCGGAGCTTACACAGTGTCATTACACTGAGTGTACAGTGTCATTACACTGAGAACCCGGCAGAGTTCCATCGTGTTCTCAGTGTGTAATGACAGATGGGCGTCCCTGGTTAACAGGTAACCAGGGACGCCCATCTGTCATTACGATGAGAGCTTAGCAGAGCCGGCGGTGATATGAAAGCCGACTCTGCTGAGCTCTCATGGTACTGACATTTCAGCGTCCCTGGTTACCTGGTAACCAGAGGCCTCTGATCTGTCAGTACCATGAGAACTCAGCAGAACCGGCTTTGAGACCACCGCCGGCTCCGACAAGCTCTCATTGTAATGACAGCTGGTCCAGGCCAATAGAAAACAGTGGGGCGGAGCTAGCTGTCACTGCTAGCTCCGCCCAATCATTTTCTCTTTTTTCCCCCCATTTTTTTAAACTGTTTTTCTATTCTGCTTGGTACCACAGAACGTACCGAGCAGAAAAGCCGAGCAGAATGCTGGCTCACTGTTGTTCGGCATATATGAGGATAGGCCGAACAGCATGTTATTTAAAGGATTTACAAAAAGAGAAGACCGAAGCGCCACGACCTAGCGCAATGACTCCTGTGGAGTGACTCCTGTGGGGCAGAAATTATGAAATGTCAAACTCACCTGTGGGAGGGAGAGTGCTTGCTTCAATACGGGGACAATAAGGAAACCGTGGTGTGGTGATGTTGTTGGGCAAAGGGCCATATTCTTCCTTTGGAACAGTGACATGGTGGATTGAGGTCGAAATAACATTGATAACAGGATGATGAGACTTCACAGATGCAATAAATGACAAAAAGACTTGTATAACTCACCGTTAGGTTAGTTGTGGTATGCGGTCATCGGCAAAGGTGTAGCATGAAGGTAGTTGCCCTTAATACTGGCTTGAAAAAGGAGGCTCTGCCTTCAAAATGAGTTGTACGTGGCATCAAACAATGTTCTACCTGAACTACAGGACCCACACATGTTATGGTGCTGAGGAGAGGGGGGGTGTTTGCAGTATAAACTCAGAAGAGCAGTGTAGGGTAGCAACACTGCTCCTCTATAGATAAAGTACAGTACAGTAATCTAACGTTGTCATCCTATGACAGAAAGGTAAAACTGCCTTAAAAAAACTACAACATCAGGACTGGAGAGCTACAATATATTACATTTTTGTTTTTTGGTTTAGATATGCTTTACATAATAGTTTTCTTATTGTTTGCAATTTACTGATATCTTCGGACACAAAGTTCCATACATAAATCTCCGAAACTCATGATTGTCTTTTGAAATTAGGGACATCAGGCAAATCTGTCTTTATGTGGCTGCTAAAAATACATCTTGCTGATAGGAATCGGATGATGGTCTTGACTGTATACCACATACTGTTATTTCAGCACTAGATAAACTGTATGAACAGGTCACATTTATACATAATATTTGAAAAAGCTTCATACTGACCTATAATCTAAATGACTGTTGGTATCACGTATATTTTTCTGTCTAGTTTGCATAAGATGGCATAGCTTTAAGGAGATATCACAATACACTGTAATTGTCCAACTCCCTCAATCCATCATCATATTTTCTAAACTTTGTGCATGATTTGTGCACTTTTGGAATCAAATTTCTCCTAGCACGAGGTAGCAAAATTAGCCCTTTCATTACTAAATTAGCCTACCCAAGCAGTAGCAGCTGCCTTGATACATATATATGTAATGCTATTTACCTCCAGTGGGCCTAACATTGTGACTACTTACCATAGGCAGCCTCATGGTCAGATCCCCAGTTTGTAGTAGTCTAAGAAATAACTGGGTTCCAGTGACTTTAACATCTCGTCAGTATTAAATTAACACAGCATAACAGGAGGAAGTGGAAACAATGGTCCAAATAACCCAAAAAGGTTGCATAGGTCCCAGTTTTTAGACCATGGTTGATTTTGGTTCAGCCTCAGACACAGTCTAGCTGAAGTAGCATTCCATACTTTAGAGTTCTAAGTGTTACTCTACATCTAGAAATACAGGAGTGTGTGTATACGTGTGTGTTTAAATGGAATGGAGGGTTGCGTTTGGCAGCTGGATAAGCTTACACAGCAGCAATCTTACTTCCTCTTTTGTCGTTGTTCTGGAGCTCTTAAGAACCTCTTACCTCACCAAAATATTTGAACAGCTCTACAGCTGTAATTTGACTGACCTGTTAAGTATTAGACATGTGCGATTCGTTTCGTTCCGAATCGAAATTCGGACATTCGGATGTATCCGAATTCCGAATTACAGACATAACGAATGCAAACGAATCCGAATTTCCATTTCCGAAATTCGGTAGCGTTAGTACGGACGTTCGTTTCGTGTTCTGTTCTTATTCGTTTCTTATTCGTTTCGTTCGTTGGAGCAAAGTGACATTAGAGAAGGAGAAAAATATTTTTTCCCCCTCAAATGTCACTTTTGCTGCAAACGAACGAACGAAACGAATAAGAAACGAATAAGAACAGATAACGAAACGAACGTTCGTACTAACGCTGCCGAATTTCGTCCGAATCCGAATTCCGAATCGACTTTCACATCCGAATCCTGAAAAACTAAATAACACAAATCCGAATTTAAAACGAAACGAAACTAAACAAATTTTTTGGCAGTGCACATGTCTATTAAGTATTCCTAATCACACAACCTCATGATCTCTAATATAGCTTACATATATCCAGTAAGTAACTTGCAGGTATCAACGCACTGAGACTGAATGAATAACTTTATTAATTTTAACTGTAAATATCATTATGCTAAGAAACAAATTCAGTTCTTTCTTAAACTTCGCTACTGATTTTTCTGTTACTACTTCATAATGTAGGACCTTACACAGCTTGACTACTCTTACTATAAAGAAACCTTAAGATAATATTTGTATTATTATTATTAATAATATTATGTACAATTGTTTTGTCTTTTTATTGTCACAAGATTTTGTTTGCTTTAATAGCAGCTACTTGTCATTGAGGGCTGCTGTGTAATATTGTCAAAAGAGAACTAAAGTCAAACTATTTTTTGGCTATAGTTCTCTTTTAGGCTACTACCCACTATATGCTGACAGTGCAGAGCTGTGCTGGAGCCTGCAAGAATCCCGACAATATCTTTGGGATCCACCCTACTGCCTGATTGGCAGATCGCTCTGCCTCTCTAGAGCAAGCTCTGCACTTCTCCTCCTCTGTCTGAACCTCCAGAGAGAACTGGAGGCATAGAGAGAGGGGAGGGAGAATCTCTGATAGTTACCGATATCTGCAAGGAGAAGCAGTGAGCTGAGCGATCACCGGTTTGTGTCAAGCTATAGAGCCGACGTGTGACAACTGCAGAGTCACACGCTGTCTCACACTATGGGATAGAGTACAAATGCAATTGCAAAGTTCACTAATCTATGACTGTAGAATCCTATCAAAATGCACCTACCAGCACTTTACAGATATATCATTAAATTAAATCGCATGGAGTTAGTAAGTTGTTGTACAGAGCAAACCTTTGTGTTACCACATATTAAACAATCCTACCTGCCATAGCGATTAGTTGATTAATGGATTAGTGATCCAGTTGATTAGTTAAGAGTGGATGACCTTCTGTGCTTGCACATTAATGAACTACAAGTGTCCTGTCTGGCTTCAACATGTAGACATAATATGTGCATATCAGTGACGTGCGGTTCCCCTGGTTCCGGGTGAGGCATTCCCCAGCATGCTTTGCCCTTGTCTGTTGAAGCCCCACCCCAAACCCGGTCCCCAAGCTAGTGTGAAGGAGGAAGGGAGGAGCCTCCCTGTCCCTCACTTGCTCGTCACTGCTGTGGCATCGAGTTCGATGGCCTCAGTTTTTTTCCCCATATTTTAATTGGACAGCTTGGACCAATGGTGCTTTGCCATTGGTCCAAGCCATCCACAGAGCTCACGCCTCTAACAAAGAGTAGAGGCTGTGACAGCTCTTGCCTCACCAAGTTAGGTTGCACAAGCAGTGGGGAAGCCCGCTGCTGTGTAACCTAACTACCTGGCAAAAGCCGGATGCAGCGCTGCCTGTAATTAACCTGGCACTCGGTCTATGACAGGTTACACAGAAGGGAGGCTTCGCCGGCTGTGTATCCTCTTGCAAGCCGATCTGAATGGAGAAAAAGCTGTCAGCTTCAGACCTGAAGCTCGCAGCTTTTTCCCCCATAATACTAGATGAGGCTATGCCTCACCTTCCTTCCCTGACAGCACATCCCTGGTGCATATCTCAACAGCAGACAAAGTCAGTCCAACTGTGTTTCATGTCTCCAATCATAGCAAGATCTATTCATGTAAATCAATGCCTATGCACCTCACTATTTCACAGTCCATGCCAAGATGGTAAATGCATCTGTGTATTCTGTGTGTAGTTTCCATTACATTTAATATGAAATTTGGAGAAAAAATTTACAATATGGTTATATTGTGACCTGGAAGTTTTTTTTTACATCTCTTATAAATATTTAATTTGATTTTATAGAATTGATGTACACTAATTACTCCCCATGGTATGAATACCATGAGGGACTAAAACATCTAATGCACTTGATTTTCTGAAACAGTAATGCTACACCACACGTTGCTTCTGTCCATTTTGCTTCAGTCCCAAGAGAACAGAGTATAGTAGTGCTTACAAGCATACAAAAGATTTGAGAGCCCCTGTCATTTCTTACCTCTCAGAACCTCTACTGATAACACTATAATGTGTCTATATATAATTCATACATGAGGGAAGGGGTAGAACACCAGACCACAAAGGCCACTGGAGAAAAAAAGGTTAGCCGGTGAATTTTTTTCTTGCTATGTAACTAAAATCAGTTAAAAATATCTGATAAGAATACAAAATACATCTTGGTATCATTTTGTAGCTGTCATAAAGTGAACAGGGCATTATAAAAATATAGTTTTTTTAAACAAGTTAAAAAAGCTCACAGTGAATAATTCTATATATGAAGGAAAATAAATGTCAAAAATCCATTCTCCCGACTACCGCTAAAAAAAAAGGTGAGACTCTGTAGGGGTTGTCAGCAACAATTGGCTCTGGGGTGTTATAGTATGTCTTAACCATAAACCAACCTTTAATGATTTCTCCATCTCTGCTGGGGACTGTAAGTAATAGTAATGTTAAACCCATAGAAAAACAATAAACTTGTATTATGTCTCTCATATGCACAGTAGGATAAAGACACCACACTGTTTTAAAAACCATAACTAGAGGGCATGACTCTATATTGTGAGCAGCCTTATATTTACAGCTTAGCCTCAATTTTTTATTCTTGCTAAGTAATTTCCCTTTAAATGCTCCACATGAGGTTATTTATTTTGCTTTAAACATCCTACTGTTTCATTCAAAACAACCAATACTACTGTGAAATTGTTGTCAGATTGTTTGTTTCTTTCTTTCTATATAGGTTGCACATTTATTTTGTAATTCAGTATTGTTTTTTTTAACCAAATGTTTGTAAAAGTTAACCACTTGGGGTTGAACCTTCAACCCTATTTCCTCTTCTTTTCCACTTAGGGGGTTGTTTATTGAAAAGGAGAACCTAACATTGCTTTGACAGTTTATGGGATGTTTGAATCAAATAATGAGAATAATGAATAATCTTTCTGCCTTGTAAAGTCAGGCTAAAAAAGGTCTCTTAAGAAACATTGAAATTCCTTTATTGACTCGGTCTCCTTCATGACCTGCAGCCCCCATCTGACTGCTACTGATGATGCTTGACAGACTGGACACTGGACCACTAAAATAGTCACCAACATAAGAAATATACAATTATATTTAGACACTTTAAAAGCTCCTTAAAAACTGAACTAAAGTATTTTTTTATTTATTTACCAGTGACATGGAATGTCATCAATTTAACCACAATTTGCCTTTTCTGTCTGTATACAGTGTTGTTTTTGTCAGTGTCAACCACTTCCTGCAACGGGGTGAATTAGTAATATGCCACCACACACACATACTGTAGATGAGGAAAGTTCTCACTGTTGCCAACACTAAAAACCATCCTCCTCAACACCGGAGCGGGGGCTATTAGAGCAACAAGCTAGCATAAACCTTCAAGTGAAGTTTAGGGTTACAAAGCTAACTAAAACAAGCTATGAAACTTTTTAATTTTAGACAAATTAAATAATATGGTCTAGGTAGGCAATCCTGCACTCTCATTGCTCTCCAAGTAGAAACAAAAATACAGCAAATATATGTATGTATATTAGCTGGACAGTTAGCAGTTTTATCCCAAGCTCTGATATATGCGTTTCCTGAAAGCCTTAGCTACTGATAGTTACAGTCTGACATGGTGTTAGACAGCTGGGATATGAAAAACTTGTTCTGCATCCATTTTCCCCTAACTGGCAGTAAGTTGTGATTCTTTATCTTTCAGACAGACACTGCCTAATATGAAGAAACACTTGACTGCATAAGTATGACTGATGAATATGTTCAATGCACCTCTTGAGACTTCCGTAGAAAAAAATGTCAGTGGTAATTGAATACCAATTAATGACTCAACCATAGCTAGACATTTTATTGGCAGAGTTACTGAACATAAAGCTAGTTTTGTGTGCTAAATATTCTGTCTACAAATGATCCTATGTATCTCCCATATACAGTGGGAATGTAATCCGGCGGCATAAGACGTGCGCCCACGCTGATTATGTGTGGCTTTACGTAGGGCTAAAGGACAGCCACCAATCTGAATAACTGTGTGACCTTGAGACCCACTTTGCTGAATATTTATGCAAATGCAGCTCCATAGTCTATTAATCCAGAAAGTAGAGACTGAAATCAAAGTCAAATATTATGACTTCGGGTTTTGTTGGAATGACTGAAAGTGACTGAACAGTAGATGAATTTAATGGTTTGCTGCTGAACATATACCCATTGTGAATACTTATTAGGTAGAGTTTTTGTTGTGAATTTCAGAACAGGCTCCAAGCTGACATATACTTGTTGATAGAAATGCTTGAGCTCTAGAATTTTAGCAAGGACTACAGCTGCAGTTAAAGATTGTCTGCATCTACACCTGTTGATAAAGCCTGGCATATATAAAGCCTATATAAAAACCTGTCCTGGGTTTAGAATTTATGGTGAGAAAACTGTAACCTGGGTTTCCTTGGTGTAATAAAAGCTGAAGTTTACTCTGTTTATATTGTACCCTCCCTGGCTCCTTCCTTACCACCTCATCAACATGCCAATTACATTTTTTAATAAAACCACTTTTCCTATTTATTATAAACCTTATTTTAGACCCGGTGGGAGGGGCCAGCAAGGCAGTGTACATATCTTCCTGAAAAACATCACTGCACCTTGCCTTAGTACGCCTCTCTAATGCCTTTAGCCCTGATACAAGCAGGGGGCCTTCTGTTAGTGGTAGGTATGCAAATATTAACATGTCTTCATGTGGGCATGACAATCTGAAAGAGTGGGTGTTCCTGGGTAGTTTGCAAGTAAACCACCCTTGGTAATGCCCACATGTGATACTGAACCTGTGATACTGAACCTCCACGATCAAAAGAAATTTGATCTAATGAATGAAAGAGGCCGGCCAGGGACTATCAAGCAGGGGAAGAAAGGGCTATATGATACCAGATGTCCTCAAGCCAGGTAAAGAGGCGGGCTCTATCTGACTTGCTGAAGCTTATAGTGCGCAGTGAAATTACAGCAAGCAATTTCCGTACAAGACAGCCTGCTAGGCATCTTTACACTTCACGAACATGTGTTTCTTGGCATTGTCTATGCATAAACTTTAAAGAGGAACGTTTCCCATACCTTCAAAATAACAACAAAGGCACCTTTAGAAATGTTTAGTAATGACAATCTGCAAACAGATTTTTCTAGATAATTGCAGTCGTTTTATTCTTTGCATATCTTATTTCTTTTTTTTCCCCCAGTCTTCTGACAGTGGCCATTTTAACTTAGGGCAGGTTAAAAGATGTCCCTTTACTTCCTGGAACTCTGGCACATGTGACTAGGACATGTGAACATGCACATCATCTCAGGGGAGGAAAATGCCTTTCCCTGAGATCTTGTGAGATTACAGATGAGATTTCCCAGCAATACAAGCAAAACATGAAACCTTCCCAGGATGCAACGCTTGGGCACGATTACATAATTTGTGCCAAAGTGGACCAAGTCGATTGCTAAGTTATGATCTTGAATTGAACTAAAGCCAGGAATAGAATTCACAGCAAAAGTCTTGCTTACTAAAGAGCAACAGAATTAGAAGTAAGCTTAGGCTGGGTTCACACCTGAGCGTTTTTTTATGCTTGTTTTTCAGCTCGCTTTTTTCGCGTTTTTTCGTTCACTGGCGGTATGATTTTTTTTCCTTTATTTTCTCTATTTAAAAAAATAATTTTTAAACTTCGCGCCGGTTCCGCCACTCTGCGATGCGGCCGCTCGCAAGTCACGGAACCCGGAAGTCGGCAGCCGCCGAAGACACAGCGGGGATCACAGACAAGGTAAGACCTGTACTCTGTATTCCTGAGTATGGCTCGGGGTTACCGCTTTGTTAACCCCGATCCACACTCGGGAATACCAATGGCAACGCACGGCAAAACGCCCCAAAGAAGCTCCTGTACTTCTTTGGGCGTAGGGCGTTTTGCAGCGCGTTCCTACGCGCTGTAAAATGCCCAGGTGGGAACCATGCCCATAGGCAATCATTGGTTTTCATATGTTGAGCGTTTTACACCGTGTAGAAACGCGCTGTGAAACGACCAGGTGTGAACCAGGCCTTAGTGTAATATTGAGCATCTGGAGTGGAGCTGCTGCTCTCCCAAATTTGAAATTGACATTACTGCTGAGTTGCTGCTTTTACCACTAGAACACCAAAGGACTGATTTAATAAAGGCAAAGAGGCTGTTCACTTTGCAGGGGAATTTTCCCTTTAGTTTAGTAAATGAGGTAAATCTCTGCTGACAACCATCATCCAATCATGTACAAACAAAAATACTTTTTTGATTTTATTTTCAATGCTGGTGATTGAGCTTTGCAAAGTGAAGTTTCCCCACATTCACTAAGCTAAGGGGAAGTTCCCGTGCAAAGTGCAAATTCCCTTGCAAAGTGAGCAGCCAATAGTAAATCAATTATCAATACTCAAAAGTGTGCTGTGAGGAGGACTTTATGGTGGGGCAAATGCTACCATTAAAACTCAGCAACCTACAGTGAAATTTGCCAGTCTGGCTCTCTTGCTAAGACTGACATTATAAAACAAAGGTGCACTTTGTATTGCTACTGTATTGCATGTTGCAAGTGTTCTTTTGCATCCAAAATATGTTCAGTTGTGTTCAGAACTCATCTAAATATATAACATTTTCAAATGGTTTATTTTTGGACTTGCAGCTAAAGCACTTCAAACCTACTCAGAAACTGACCATCTAAATTAGAGACAGTCATGTTGATTCCAAGCACTGGAAAGGTCGATATCCCAAAGGCATTGGTATATTTCCTTCTGAGCTTTCTTAAAACACTGTGCTCCGTCTCATATAGTTTCATACAGCCGTTTGCATTCAGCACCATCTACACCACAAAGAATCAGACATAATTCTCCAAATCCAGTAAAATGTTGTTCTGTATAAACTGATTAAGTACCTACTTCAATGTTTTACTAACCATCTTTACACTATGATATGTAAAAGGTATTAGCTCAACTAGAGCATCCTATAGCGAGACTGAATGTGACACACATGGTATATAACAAAACATTCGCAATACTCAAGGAAGTGTTGCTCCTTCACTGTTTACTCACAAGCGGCACGTGCTGAGGTCAAGTTGTAAAAATGACAGTGGAGAAAAGTGAGATCAGAGATATCCCTGTACTGTGTAAAAGGGGTTCATGGATCACACGGACTGGCTAAAAAGAACCACAAATATTTTGCCAAATATACATATATAGTTATTTGAGATGTTTTTTTAATTCGTTGTCTGGAATTCTGATTAAATAACTTTGGATGCCTAGGTCCTGCTGGTTTATTTAAATTGATTTACAATTTTTAGATTTGGATTTATATCTCCAGTTGTCTTAGTTTTTCACACCGAGAAAGGTATTGGACTTGGGCCTAATTTACTAAAGGAGTAAAATTTGTTCACTTTCAAAAATTAAATAAAAAATGATTTAAACTGTTTTACTGCTCCCAAATAGTTGGATGATGGAAGTCAGTACAACTTCACTTCGATCAGTAAGCTAAGCAAAAATTTATTTTCTTAACGGAAAATTCACACAGTTTTTCTTTAACACAGATTAACAGAAACATAATATTTAATTTTAAAGTAAAATTCTCTGCTTGACTAATATCTGGACACTGCGCTAGCAGTACAGGCTGGACCTTCCCAAAACATACTTACAAAGCCATTCACAACTCTGCCCCCGGCTATATCTCAAACCTTGTCTCAAAGTATCACCCTAACCGTCCCCTCCGCTCTTCAAAAGACCTCCTGTTTTCCAGCTCCCTCATCAACTCCTCCCACTCTCGCCTCCAGGACTTCACAAGAGTCTCTCTCATCCTCTGGAACTCTTTACTCCAACCTGTCCGTCTGTCTCCCACTTTGACTGCCTTTAGGCAATCCATTAAGACTCATCTCTTCAGGGAAGCCTATTCCACCTCAACCTAACCACTTAACCATCACGTTCTCAAATAATTCATCCCCACACAGCTACCTCCTCATGTATCACTTCCCCCCTCCCTTTTAGATTGTAGGCCCTCAGGGGCAGTGACCTCCTTATTGTATTGAATTGTATTGAGATTTTAATGTCTTCCTTATATTGTAAAGCGCTGCGCAAACTGTTGGCGCTATATAAATCCTGAATAATAATAATAATACATGTGTATTTATATTACACAAGCCTTTGACTACACAAAACTGATCTCAATGTAACTAAATTGAACATAAAGCTAGTTTTGTGTGCTAAATATTCTGTCTACAAATGATCCTATGTATCTCCCATATACAGTGGGAATGTAATCCGGCGGCATAAGACGTGCGCCCACGCTGATTATGTGTGGCTTTACGTAGGGCTAAAGGACAGCCACCAATCTGAATAACTGTGTGACCTTGAGACCCACTTTGCTGAATATTTATGCAAATGCAGCTCCATAGTCTATTAATCCAGAAAGTAGAGACTGAAATCAAAGTCAAATATTATGACTTCGGGTTTTGTTGGAATGACTGAAAGTGACTGAACAGTAGATGAATTTAATGGTTTGCTGCTGAACATATACCCATTGTGAATACTTATTAGGTAGAGTTTTTGTTGTGAATTTCAGAACAGGCTCCAAGCTGACATATACTTGTTGATAGAAATGCTTGAGCTCTAGAATTTTAGCAAGGACTACAGCTGCAGTTAAAGATTGTCTGCATCTACACCTGTTGATAAAGCCTGGCATATATAAAGCCTATATAAAAACCTGTCCTGGGTTTAGAATTTATGGTGAGAAAACTGTAACCTGGGTTTCCTTGGTGTAATAAAAGCTGAAGTTTACTCTGTTTATATTGTACCCTCCCTGGCTCCTTCCTTACCACCTCATCAACATGCCAATTACATTTTTTAATAAAACCACTTTTCCTATTTATTATAAACCTTATTTTAGACCCGGTGGGAGGGGCCAGCAAGGCAGTGTACATATCTTCCTGAAAAACATCACTGCACCTTGCCTTAGTACGCCTCTCTAATGCCTTTAGCCCTGATACAAGCAGGGGGCCTTCTGTTAGTGGTAGGTATGCAAATATTAACATGTCTTCATGTGGGCATGACAATCTGAAAGAGTGGGTGTTCCTGGGTAGTTTGCAAGTAAACCACCCTTGGTAATGCCCACATGTGATACTGAACCTGTGATACTGAACCTCCACGATCAAAAGAAATTTGATCTAATGAATGAAAGAGGCCGGCCAGGGACTATCAAGCAGGGGAAGAAAGGGCTATATGATACCAGATGTCCTCAAGCCAGGTAAAGAGGCGGGCTCTATCTGACTTGCTGAAGCTTATAGTGCGCAGTGAAATTACAGCAAGCAATTTCCGTACAAGACAGCCTGCTAGGCATCTTTACACTTCACGAACATGTGTTTCTTGGCATTGTCTATGCATAAACTTTAAAGAGGAACGTTTCCCATACCTTCAAAATAACAACAAAGGCACCTTTAGAAATGTTTAGTAATGACAATCTGCAAACAGATTTTTCTAGATAATTGCAGTCGTTTTATTCTTTGCATATCTTATTTCTTTTTTTTCCCCCAGTCTTCTGACAGTGGCCATTTTAACTTAGGGCAGGTTAAAAGATGTCCCTTTACTTCCTGGAACTCTGGCACATGTGACTAGGACATGTGAACATGCACATCATCTCAGGGGAGGAAAATGCCTTTCCCTGAGATCTTGTGAGATTACAGATGAGATTTCCCAGCAATACAAGCAAAACATGAAACCTTCCCAGGATGCAACGCTTGGGCACGATTACATAATTTGTGCCAAAGTGGACCAAGTCGATTGCTAAGTTATGATCTTGAATTGAACTAAAGCCAGGAATAGAATTCACAGCAAAAGTCTTGCTTACTAAAGAGCAACAGAATTAGAAGTAAGCTTAGGCTGGGTTCACACCTGAGCGTTTTTTTATGCTTGTTTTTCAGCTCGCTTTTTTCGCGTTTTTTCGTTCACTGGCGGTATGATTTTTTTTCCTTTATTTTCTCTATTTAAAAAAATAATTTTTAAACTTCGCGCCGGTTCCGCCACTCTGCGATGCGGCCGCTCGCAAGTCACGGAACCCGGAAGTCGGCAGCCGCCGAAGACACAGCGGGGATCACAGACAAGGTAAGACCTGTACTCTGTATTCCTGAGTATGGCTCGGGGTTACCGCTTTGTTAACCCCGATCCACACTCGGGAATACCAATGGCAACGCACGGCAAAACGCCCCAAAGAAGCTCCTGTACTTCTTTGGGCGTAGGGCGTTTTGCAGCGCGTTCCTACGCGCTGTAAAATGCCCAGGTGGGAACCATGCCCATAGGCAATCATTGGTTTTCATATGTTGAGCGTTTTACACCGTGTAGAAACGCGCTGTGAAACGACCAGGTGTGAACCAGGCCTTAGTGTAATATTGAGCATCTGGAGTGGAGCTGCTGCTCTCCCAAATTTGAAATTGACATTACTGCTGAGTTGCTGCTTTTACCACTAGAACACCAAAGGACTGATTTAATAAAGGCAAAGAGGCTGTTCACTTTGCAGGGGAATTTTCCCTTTAGTTTAGTAAATGAGGTAAATCTCTGCTGACAACCATCATCCAATCATGTACAAACAAAAATACTTTTTTGATTTTATTTTCAATGCTGGTGATTGAGCTTTGCAAAGTGAAGTTTCCCCACATTCACTAAGCTAAGGGGAAGTTCCCGTGCAAAGTGCAAATTCCCTTGCAAAGTGAGCAGCCAATAGTAAATCAATTATCAATACTCAAAAGTGTGCTGTGAGGAGGACTTTATGGTGGGGCAAATGCTACCATTAAAACTCAGCAACCTACAGTGAAATTTGCCAGTCTGGCTCTCTTGCTAAGACTGACATTATAAAACAAAGGTGCACTTTGTATTGCTACTGTATTGCATGTTGCAAGTGTTCTTTTGCATCCAAAATATGTTCAGTTGTGTTCAGAACTCATCTAAATATATAACATTTTCAAATGGTTTATTTTTGGACTTGCAGCTAAAGCACTTCAAACCTACTCAGAAACTGACCATCTAAATTAGAGACAGTCATGTTGATTCCAAGCACTGGAAAGGTCGATATCCCAAAGGCATTGGTATATTTCCTTCTGAGCTTTCTTAAAACACTGTGCTCCGTCTCATATAGTTTCATACAGCCGTTTGCATTCAGCACCATCTACACCACAAAGAATCAGACATAATTCTCCAAATCCAGTAAAATGTTGTTCTGTATAAACTGATTAAGTACCTACTTCAATGTTTTACTAACCATCTTTACACTATGATATGTAAAAGGTATTAGCTCAACTAGAGCATCCTATAGCGAGACTGAATGTGACACACATGGTATATAACAAAACATTCGCAATACTCAAGGAAGTGTTGCTCCTTCACTGTTTACTCACAAGCGGCACGTGCTGAGGTCAAGTTGTAAAAATGACAGTGGAGAAAAGTGAGATCAGAGATATCCCTGTACTGTGTAAAAGGGGTTCATGGATCACACGGACTGGCTAAAAAGAACCACAAATATTTTGCCAAATATACATATATAGTTATTTGAGATGTTTTTTTAATTCGTTGTCTGGAATTCTGATTAAATAACTTTGGATGCCTAGGTCCTGCTGGTTTATTTAAATTGATTTACAATTTTTAGATTTGGATTTATATCTCCAGTTGTCTTAGTTTTTCACACCGAGAAAGGTATTGGACTTGGGCCTAATTTACTAAAGGAGTAAAATTTGTTCACTTTCAAAAATTAAATAAAAAATGATTTAAACTGTTTTACTGCTCCCAAATAGTTGGATGATGGAAGTCAGTACAACTTCACTTCGATCAGTAAGCTAAGCAAAAATTTATTTTCTTAACGGAAAATTCACACAGTTTTTCTTTAACACAGATTAACAGAAACATAATATTTAATTTTAAAGTAAAATTCTCTGCTTGACTAATATCTGGACACTGCGCTAGCAGTACAGGCTGGACCTTCCCAAAACATACTTACAAAGCCATTCACAACTCTGCCCCCGGCTATATCTCAAACCTTGTCTCAAAGTATCACCCTAACCGTCCCCTCCGCTCTTCAAAAGACCTCCTGTTTTCCAGCTCCCTCATCAACTCCTCCCACTCTCGCCTCCAGGACTTCACAAGAGTCTCTCTCATCCTCTGGAACTCTTTACTCCAACCTGTCCGTCTGTCTCCCACTTTGACTGCCTTTAGGCAATCCATTAAGACTCATCTCTTCAGGGAAGCCTATTCCACCTCAACCTAACCACTTAACCATCACGTTCTCAAATAATTCATCCCCACACAGCTACCTCCTCATGTATCACTTCCCCCCTCCCTTTTAGATTGTAGGCCCTCAGGGGCAGTGACCTCCTTATTGTATTGAATTGTATTGAGATTTTAATGTCTTCCTTATATTGTAAAGCGCTGCGCAAACTGTTGGCGCTATATAAATCCTGAATAATAATAATAATACATGTGTATTTATATTACACAAGCCTTTGACTACACAAAACTGATCTCAATGTAACTAAATTTGTATAGTTATGCATTTATTTAAAATTTTATTTAATTTTTAATCATTTAATCACTGTGCAGAGATTTCTGTTTACTTTGGCATTAAAATACATATTTCTGTTGAACAGTGTAACACAAAAGGCCAAAACAAAATGAAATCTACTTCGATCCAATGTTCAAGACAATAAAACATAAAAACCTTAAACCTTTTTATATGTACTGTATGTATGATTGTATATTTTTCTAAGGACTTTATGTAGTTTTGGAGCTATTGGTAGTTGCTATAATGCCAAACCCAACATACTTTACTATAGGGCAAAAGCATAAAATTGGAGAAGCCAGTCACAAAGCACATTCCAACTTGAATGTAATATAAGCTCAACGGAAAATGCAGTGTATTTAATTCATGTCACATTGTTTTGGAGAACTGGCTGTTTGTATTCATTGTACTCTGCTCCTCTGACTTGAAGGCATGCAGCAAAATCAATTGAACTTAGTGACAAATAGAGACTTTGTATGCGTTTCCAATAGTCATCTGGACAGAGAAATGTCAGAAAAACGACTTTGGCTT
Organism: Nanorana parkeri; assembly: GCF_000935625.1. Taxonomy (NCBI): domain Eukaryota; kingdom Metazoa; phylum Chordata; class Amphibia; order Anura; family Dicroglossidae; genus Nanorana; species Nanorana parkeri. The sequence continues at coordinate 3,331,556 of NW_017306292.1, read as the reverse complement.
CCCCTCCAAACAGCAACGACTACATTGCATTAACATTTTACATCTATTAAAAAAAATGTATGAGTGACAGTTATCTTTACCAATAAATGAAAGTCCGTAAATCAGATCATGAAAAATATGGCCAATGCTGTGTAGCTAAGAAAAATAATTGAGGACATTTTTACTTTACTTACTGGCACCTAATATTGTTGACTTATTTTATATTTATAAAAACAAAATCGTACATTAAAACAGAGATGTACAAATCCCAGGAGCTCTGTGTGCTCCTTACAAATGACAGCTGCCTCCTAATTTCTGAATTTTTCTCTAGTGTAGTCTTGGTGCTCAAATGTATCGGTACATGTACTCGTACTTGTACCGAGTACTGTACTTGGTATCTGTGCAACCCTACTAGTTACCATTTTCACTTCCAGGTTCCACACTGAAGATCAGGAACCAATCAAGGTGGCTTCCTGTGTTGCCATGGCCATGGCTTATATGGTTAAACCAGGGTAAATCGATTATGTAAGGTTGATTGCTTTTGTATGCATGCATCTTTAATACAGTAAAGATACTCTTTTAACACTATGAGGTCTATTTATAAACAATTTGGAGAGCCATTTTCCCTGCAAACCTCTGTGAGCATTCGTTCTGTGCGAACAGCGACACAACTAATTATATTTCAGGTCAAATGTAATGTATTTTGGTCACTAGATGGATCTGAGGAGCATAGGAAAAAATACTTATTTCCTCTGCTCCTGATTTTTGATGAAGAGGCTAAAGGTAAATCACAATGGTCGTGGGTGAATATCACTTAAATTGTTTCATAAGTTTTCACATTCATCTTTTTATATAGTGATTCCAAGTAATTGTGGAGCTTGTAACCTCCAGTAATTGTGGAGCTTGTAACCTCTTCCCATGATGCAGTGCTTGCCAATTGCTATCTAGTCCTCAGCATTGCTACATGACTGAGAGGATAACATACATCTCTCCTCTAGAATTGCAAACCAGCCATCATCAGGCATGTTTGATCGAGGGGGAGGGGGGGCACGGCATGTATCAGGTGTCACTAAACAGGAAAATATCAGGTGTCTCTTTAAATATGTCCAAACACTACTGCCTTTTACTCCTGCAAAGAATATGTGTAATCGTTACGACAACTACGCCATTAAAAAGGATTACAAGTATTTTCAAAACAACAATAATATGATAGCTGCTTTGCATTTTGATGCAGCAGGAAATAAAAACGTTGTACTCCTGTGGAGGCTTTAACTATTATTACCTCACTAAAAACCTCACTTCTATTAAAACAAGCACATAACCTCTTTAATGGTCGATTTCTTAAAGAGAAATAAAGTGTGCCTAATGCAGCAGCTGGTACCTTTATCGGAACATAGTGCACTGAGGTCATAAAACTGTTGTTTGGTTTCCACCTTCATTCACTGGAAAAATGAAATCTGCCATTAGGTTTTCTGTTATAAGTAAAATAATATCTGATAGCTGGAAGCTGTCTTGGTCTGGCATACAAGCTGCAAATCAGTGGTGTTGAGCAGGTGCTTCACTGTCCTTGATTGAGCAAACACCTTACGATCCAGACAATTGAAGTACATACAAAAAGAGGCATCAGAACCAGTATTACAAAGGACCATTTCATTACTTGCGATGATTTGCTTCGGTGAGGCTGATCACATATACCAGAAAACACCCAAAGCAAGGGAGGTCTTGAGAAAGGTCAGCTATTACATTACTTTATTATTGTTCTTTCCTGGATTTCTAAAGTAATAACGGTGCTTGTTATAATCATTTGAAAATCATTTTATATGGTAATTTTACAACAGGAATGTTTTTAAAATGTTTTTCTTTTTTATAACATGTATTGTATATATTATATTTATATACATTTAAAATATTTTATTGCCCTTATAGTGTTATATCCCTGATGAAGGGGGAGTGTTTGAACCCCTTAAAAACATTGGATTTCTAACTATTGAATATTAAACAAAACACTGCTTTGGACTCTTTGACCATTAATGTGGCAGTCTTACGGTTTCTTGTAAAGTGAGATCCAGACAATGGCAGCCTCCATAGGAAAGGTATTTAGGATGATAGTAGATTGCCTTCAGGATCTAGCAGATAGAATATAGACTTGCTCAACAGGGTGAACTGCCAGACTGACTGGATGACCAAGAGAGTATTGCATACACAAAGCCAATATATCACTCTTTCTGGCGTTTTAAAAATCAGATGATTGGCTCTAGTTTATATTACAAAAACTAACCATTCCACTGTTATATTTGCACCACACTGCTATAAACCAATTTATTTGTTCACCTAGATTCAAACACAACTGTCTTTGTTTGCAGAACACTCTTTATGGCCTAGAGATACTCTTGTGTAAACATTTCTAATACAGTTTTCTAACAGAGAAAAAAAGAATGCCTAAAGTTTTTCATGCCAACAAATTATTATTTTTACTTTGATTCTTGAAACAACAAATGGCAAAAGCCATCAATCTTTATATAAAACGTCTGGAAGAAGAATTCCTCCCATTCCCTACTAGGGGGAGCTCTCATTAGAGGGGCAAAGCTACAGCAACCCATCCCATGCTAGCAAGAGCATGTCTGGTACTGTAGCTAGTCTACATGGTTCCTACCCATCATTTAGGATCCTTATTGTGTCTCTTTTCTGCTAACAGACCTAAAGCAGGTCCTCTCTTTCAAGGTGTACAAAAGCAACAGATTTGGAGGTATGCAGAAGAAAACATGTATACCGCTCAAGGTGAATGGTTCATCATTCTCCATGGCTCCACTGAAAGTTTCCTGGGCACTGGTCCGGCTCGTTGCACTCCATTAAAGTGACACTAAACTCAGGAGTTAAATCTCAAAAATGCATTCAAGTACCTTATATTTTGTCAAAAATGTAACTTACGCGTGCATCACTCTGCTGTTGATCCTTAAATCATCTCTAAATTTGTGCTGACCGTTCATTCTGGAGGGTGGCTACTTTTGTTTCCCATGGTCCCCGTGTGTTTTAAAGTAGTCACTGCTCATAATCTTATGTTTAGTTTAGTAATTTGTATTGAATTGTATTGTCAATCATGGGAGTGAGTTTAGAACGGTTGCTACTTTACAACACAGACAGGGACTATAGGGAACAACAGCGTCAGCTTCAAATTCAGGGATGATTTGGGAATCTACAGCTGAGTAATGCACAAATAAGCTACATTTTTGTTTAATGTTAGAGTACTTGAATGCATTTTTAAGATTTAACTCCGGAGTTTAGGGTCAGTCAGAAAAAGAAATGTGTCACTTTTCATCCTGATTAATTAGCAGCAGGGGTTCACCTCTGCTACTATGCAATGTACAATAACATTTGTTGGAGCCCAGAGTGTGGCTATTCTTGTTTCTGAGGCACACAAGCACACACACCTGGTGGCCTATTCAAAATAGATTTCACCCAACATTTACACAGCTTTCACAACTGGCTTGGAAAAATGTGTGATTCCTGGGTTATAAGTTGTGGGAATCTTGTGTAAAATCATTTAAAAATAGACCCCTTAGTGTATATGCGTGAGTGTGTGTGATAGGTAACTCAGTTTAGCATTCTGTCCAGGTGTCTAAATGACCAACAATACAGAGAGCCATGATTACATTCATCTGATTGTCCTCCTTCTAGCAATATTCTGGAAATATTCTATACATCACTACATGTTTGAAAGCTTTTGCACTGTTTGTGTGCATTCCACTCAGTGCCATTTGAAAATGTCATCATTTCTCCCTTGGGCTATATAAAATAACAGAATGTCATCTAAATGTTCCCTAGTATGAAGACTAGTTCTAGCACATATAAAATTGAAATCAGATGGAGACTTGTTCTCTTCCAGACCACTGAAATGTTATATTTACTGTTCACATATTCCCTGGTTTTTCATTATTAACAAATCATGCTTTAAAAATAGATCACTCTATATCCAGAGAGGGTAGAAACAGCATCACCGTGTTCTCCTTTTCATATTCAGACTAACACTTGTTGGCCAAATGAACAAAACCAGCACTGAAAGAGGACAGATTAGATATGTAAGCTGCGGAAAAATGTGGTGTGGTTAGGATATTTCGGGATTCGGATCCGAAATTCAATTTAGTTGGGGTTTCGGATTCGGATGAAATCCGAATTTTCATTAGTGTCGGATGAGTTTACGAATATTCATTGCGAATACCACAGAAAACCATATACAGATATTACTAAAGCTGAATCTCCTAGACCCAAATGGCATTCGGGATCTGAATTTCTGAATTGCATTTGGTAGCTCCCAAATGCAATTCAGAATATCTGATCCCGAATGCATTTCGGTCCAGGAGCCCTGTGCATATATTACTAAAGCTGAGGCTCCGAGATCCGAATTGCATTACGTAACGAAAATTTGCATTCAGACCCTTTTGGATTAATTAGACCAAAAAACACATCTGATTGGCCAGAAAAGTCACATGTCCGATTCAATTTAGTTTTTGAACGAAATTAGGATGGGATCCGAAGTTCGGAAACAGAAATTCGGATTCAGACACTTTCGTATGCATTGGGATTCGGAAATGCGGATGTGTCCGAATTTTGGAAAATTAACTCTACAAAGTGTATTGGATCAAAAATATGTATTTACTGATGGCACCGTCAACTTAATGCCACTGGCTAAATAAGCAGATCTCCCAATCCATTTTACATATTTAATTACCTTTACATCCCTCATTTACATAGTCTCCTGTTTTTGGACAAATATTATTTATACCTACTGCAGTCTATGTGTTACTCCAGTGAAAGTAAAAGCTGTATCCACCCTGCCTCTTTTATATCTTTACTTGGAATTAAAAAGAAAAACCAAATTGAAACAAAACCAAAGTCTTTTCCAAACACTGTCACCTACAAAATGTTCACATAACAATACGTGTACATTTATCATATCTACAACATTTTCTGCCTAATAAAACATTAAGGTGTCAGGAAGAATTTTGTTGGCTGCTCATTTAATATATACTTGATGTTTCCTCTGTTGGGATGCAAAGTTCTTCTACTGTACTTGTTTATTTATGTGTTTTGCAATGTCTATGCTCTGGGCAAGAAAACATGTCTGACAGGTCCCATGAAATGTGTCACATCCATTTACTTGAGAAGATATATCAATGATAGTTGATTGAAAACATTAGAACCATTGGAGCTTTGAAGTACAATGACCTAGGCTTATTATCACTTGACCCAAGACTTCTACCCATAATAGTTTTTGTACATTTTTAATGTTTTAGTTATATTTAATTTTTCTGTGTGGAAGGGTAGAAAGGGGAGAGAGATAAGGCATCATAAGGAGAAACAAGTATAAAACAACAGCAAGAGATAATGTAGCTACAGTTATCACAGGGTGTACATAGTACCAACAGGCCAGTTAAAACCAAAAAAGTCTGACATCAATGGGCGAATGCTTCATTCACTTTTTCCATCTTCCAGTCTACTATACAAAATAGTATTTAGTTTTTCAGGTAGTGTTTGCTCCAAAAACACTACAGTGATAACAGGGAGAGCTAGAAATGGCAGAAATTGGAACTACCATATTTACCCCACTGGTGACAGCAGGAATTAGGCAGTAGCTAGCTGGAGTTGGTGACTGAGGCCAAATTGCACAGCAGAAAGGAACACAAGCTGAGGTCATTGGATAGCCACAAGTTAGCAAGCCAAGGTCAGGGCAGGCAGTAGAGGTTCTGGTTTCAGTCAACAGGACAAGATCAAGGTGGTCAGTGAAGATTTACAAATGAGACTAGTCAAAACTCAAGGGCAGGTGGAAGTAGCAAGCCAAGGATCAAGCCAGAAAAGCAAACTGAGCAAAATCTTGTCTGGAAGTCAAAGCAGGAGAAAGACATACAGGTCAAGATAACATGTAGCTGAGGATCTTCAAGCATATCTGCACATGTGCATACATGCTGACCCTTATGTGCCTGCAAGTGTGACCAACTTAACTAAGTGCATTGGATTTAAGCTTCACTCCTCGTAGCTGTGTACATGTCTCTGTGCTTGTAGGTGGTATGCTCATGTGCATGGCTGACTTGATCCAAAAATTGTTGCCGATATATAATTAGGAAAATTAGGGTTCCCATTTATGCTTAAGTAAGGCATGGTGGCAATGGGATCTCTATCCAGCAATCCTGATCCCCCCTTCCCCCTACCCACACAAACGTACACTTTAACAGTGGACATGTCACAGCCAGGTTTTTGAAGGGTTACTAGAGACTGCCACATGTAAGACTGATACTTGTATCTGTGCTCCTCCGTAGTACTGCCAAAATGAGCATAGGCTCCAAGCTGTGATACTGTAACACTCAGTACTCGGGTATATGCAACCCTGTCTGTGAGTTTCTCAGCTCAGATGCATACAGTATTTGGGAGATAGAACCAATAGCTCCTGGATTGGCAGCAGCTGAGAATATGCGTGACTTTCCTAATCTACCTGTTCATTGAATCATATGATCTAATTATGTCAGATAGCCTAGTGGTATGCTTACTGCTGCTTCACCTTGCAAAACAGCCTGTAAAAAAACACTGGGAAGCATTTTCTTGTTTTATTTTCTTAACGGTCAAAACCCCCCAAGCCAAGTTACTTGAACACACCTTTTCCCATAAAATATTGTCAACTGCACACTACTCAAGATGCAAGTACAGGAATTTTGCCCTACTTTTCCCTAAAAAATTATCATTTATGACCTCATAGAAACAAAACATCACAAAGTTTTTACAGTTTACTTATCTTCAGTCATTGCAACAATGTTACGTTGATCTGTATATTTTATACATACTTTAGTAAACAAGCCTAATATTTTTTGTACGTTTCTAAAACTATGGAATTAGCCAATAAATACTATTACTTTACTCCCAAATTGATTGGTGAAAAAAGTAAAAGTTTGTGCACAAAGAGAAAGCTCTCTCAATGTCTCCCTGTTTTCTGCAGCTTTTTTTGCCCAGTGTGAAACTTCTTCCGTCTTCCTAGGATGTTGAAGTGGGTATGCCATTTGGCTGGAGTTATGCTGAGACTGATGAGAAAATTCAATGTACATCATCATGTGGTATTTATGTGGACAAAATGTACTTTGAATTTAGAAACAGTAGGACATAATTTAGAATAGAAAGCTGAAGCATACAATGTTTTGTGTCACTTTGCTGTCTATTTATAAACAATTTGCAGAGCCATTGGCCCTGTGAATCTCTGTGTATTTGAATGGATACCCAGTGCGAACGTTATTGCATATTTTCTTTATAAGTCAAATGTATTTTTGAATATTATCTTGTAATACCAAATTATAGCCACTAGATGGAACCAATGAGCATAGGAAATGCTTTTCTACAAGCTAGTATTTGCAGCTTGTATAAAAGGGCTAACTCCCATGTACCAACGATTGAGCTTGACTACTGGTCACTCTGGCACCAAGCACTGCATTGTAGGATGAAAGAGGAACATTGCATATGTTCATCTTAAAAATGCATTTGAGTACCATAAGTAATAACAAAATGTATCCTATTTGTGTATCACTCGGCTGTAGATCCTCCAATTATCTCTGTATTTTTGCTGACAATGCCCTTCGTTCTGGAGGGTGGTTACTTTATTTCCCCTTCCTCCTTTTACTCCAATGTCATTCCTGTGATGGACTACAATCTCACATGTAGTTTACTGATTTGTCTTGAGATCGTAGTCCATCACGGGAGTGAGCTTGGATCAGTGGCTACTTTATAACACACACAGGGACCATGGGGAACAAAAGTAGCCACCCTCCAGAAGGAAGGACAGTGTCAGCACCAATTCAGAGATGATTTGAGGATCTACAGCTGAGTGATACACAAATAAGATACATTTGTGTTGATAGTTAAGGTACTTGAATGCATTTTTAAGATTTAATTCCCGAGTTTAGTGTCACTTTAAGCAATATAAAGATGAAATATGGCACTGTAGAGTCTGCCAACCATCTGCAGCATTACTTTGATTTGTAAAAAAAAAAAAAATCAATGCCGGATTTAATTTATTAAGAAAATACTTAATGTATTTGATTTGCAGTGTACAATAGTCAGTTTAAATGAAAATGGTTACTGACTGACCACTGTGAATATACAACATTATTGATTTAACCTTGTTTGTGGTCACACACTAGAAGAAGGTTATCTTAGTTTTATAACTCAATACTTTATGACACATGAAACTTTACCTTTTGCGTTTTCTTTACAGTATTTTCTTAATTTATGGATAACAGAAATGCAAGTAAGACCAAAATACACTGGATTAGCAAAGAAGGGTTTGCCAAAACCCTTGTGAGATAAATGCTCACAAGTAAACACAAATCTGTCTTTCCTCAGTATTTATAACATACTGTGATTTTAAATCCATGGCCATACTTTGCAATATATGATAAATACTGCATCTCCTGGTGGGATAGCTCAGAGAGAAGAGGAAGAATGAATTGATGTGTTCTAAGTAAATATGAAAGCAAATAAAATTACAGTTCCAATAAATAACCTGACAGTAAACGCAAGGACCTTGGACAACAAATATAAAATAAACATACAGACTTGGTTGGTATGCGTGTTTTAACCACAGAAGGACAGTAAAGATGTACACAGTGGTGGGGCATTTTCAGATGTGTTCTTTTGGCATGTTTACAGCTATTGTGGGTATTCGCTTATGAAGTACTAGCTTGGAATCAGCTTTTCTAGAAGTTGCAAAAATAAAAACACTCACAAAATATATTCCCCTTGCCACCAGAGCTAATTTTTTCTGACATTTCACAGTTGGTTTAACAACTCAATAAAGAACTACAAAGTTCCGAACAGCTCTAAACCTTGATTTTTAGCTGGAGAAAATTGAAACTACTGGTAACTTGTAGTGGATGCAGTCAGTTTATAATAGAGAAACTAGATCCCTAATCAGCAGTCTGCTAAACTGCTCTAAATGGTGAATGAAAATCCAAAAGAGAAATAAAAATAAAATGTACTGTGCTTTTAGACAAAGTCCCTTGGTTTAGGGTTCATTCACATGTTTATGCTGCATTGTGGGGCATTAGCTAACATTTTGACTGCATATGATTGCAACCCAAAGGTGTAAATGGGCCCTTAAAGTAGAACCAGGACCTACTACATACAATGTATAAATCCTACATACAGTGTATATACTGGGGGTGCCAAAAAGATGTACACATTTTAAGAGAGGTTATCTATTACTTTTCAAAGTTGAACTGAATTACTGTATAAAAGTGTAGTATGACATTCGCTCAAAAGATGGTGTTAATCAGATGAACGCTAGAGTCCCCAATGCGACACGCCAGACAGTCAAAGAAAATGGCGGAATTTGAGAACATTATGGTAGTACGACAATGAAGGCATGAGTATGCAAGAGAACCTCCAAAACACCTAACAATTGCATGCATTCATGATATTTCTGATATCTTCTTCTGATATGGTGTTGGAACAGTTTACACACTCGCCATAGAAGTCTACCAAACAATGTGCGTGTCAGTCAGAAGTTAGCAGAACAAGCATATGACGCATTCTTAAAGCAGCTAAATGGAAAGTTTTCATCCCGAGATTATTACATTCACTGATTGAAGTCGACCCTGTTCAAAGGGTGGAGTATAGTGTACATAGATAACATCTCTTAAAATGTGTACACATTTTTGTAGCATTCTTCGTATATGTATATTGTTAGTCAATTCCAAAAGCACACTGACCAGCGCCAGAACAAAACCTTCCTAACGCCAGGAATGCTTCTTTCAATCCAGTAGAGGTTGCCCCATTACAGTCAGGGGATCCAGAGCACTGCATAAAAACAAAAAACAACCAAGCGGCTTTCCTGGTGCAGATAAACCTTTTATTGATTAAATTAATTGGTATACAAAAATGTACTCACAAAAGAAGCAGAAAAGAAGAGCATCAAATGGACTGGTAATCCTTAGTGACCTTGCTGCTGTGAATGTACAATGGAGAGATTAAAAAGACATTTGGGGAGCTCTGCTCTCCTCACAGAGTCTTACTATAACTGCTGAACACATTTTCGGGGACATGCCTCCTTCCTCAGAGCTAGCTGTGTAAGGAGAACAGAGCTCCCCGAGTGTCTTTTTAATCTCTCCATTAGGACTTTGTTTGTGTGGTTTTAGTTAGTGCTGTGACATGGCTAGGTTTTTTTGTTTGGAGTTTTTGGTTTCATTTGAGCACTGTACAGCAGTGTACATCGCCAGTGTAAAGCACCAATGAATCTACCACTGTTTGAAGAAAAGTTACTGGACAGGTCTCTGTGCCTCTCAGGATTGCTCACCCCATGGATCATTCCACCCACTACCTATTCCCTACCCAGTCTGCAATCAAAAATAAATAAATAATAATTACAAAAAAAATCTCTTTTTAGGGACACAATGTCGTGAAGAAGCCCTTGCCACCTCAACATTGGGGACAATGTGCTTGGCAAGGGGGTGGATAGATACCCTCCGAATTTTGAAGTGTGGCCAGGTTTGGTTCAAGAATGGGATGTACATGCACTAACCAATACTCCTTTCCTAGTCACTCAGTCTGCATACCTGGAGGGTCATGCTATATTTTTTCTTAAAAGCTCCAGTACATCGTTTTAAAAATAAAAAAACATGATGTGGGGTCCTGAGTAAGAACAAACAGCAAAAAATTGCTAGAGGACTGAGTGTAAAAAAATGTAGTCAAAAGTGTTAAAAAAGGTAGTTGTGAAAATGAGAAGACAATGTGCTGATGCAGTCTGGCCTGAGATGAATGCAGGTAGGGCTGACAGCACAGTTGGAATTTTAGTGCAGCTTGTTCTTGTACAGGAGAACTGTGCTGAATATGTTGTTTTTTTAATTTTGCCTACACATACACTTTGTACCCATAGACCTTCAAGAATATATCTGACTGCTAGGCAGAAAAGAACAAAGAAGGATAAAGAACTGGGGGACAATATATCAATTAGCATTCTTCCAGAAAATAAGTAGAATGTGGAGTTCCTACAATTTCCCCCTTTTTTGACCCTGTAACAGTATCTCTAAAAAAAAAACTGTGGGACTCAGCAGGAAGAAAAGAGTGGTTTATGACAGCAATTTTAGCACATACTGTATATAATGTTAACCAAAACCCTAAACATGTTACTGACAGCACAGTAACCTGATATTTTACAATATTCCCAGAGATATTCACTCCTTACTTGGATCTTTAGTAATCCACTTACATGTTACAATCTCCTTCTTTTCACCTTAATCTCACGCTAAGGGCAGCAAGACAGCAAATTTTATACAGGCACTTTCTTACCAGAACACCCAGGGTTCGACTGGGCTGGGGGGGCCATTGCCCCCTGAGCCTCTTTAATGCCCCTTAAAAAAGGCCACCACCACAGTGGTGATCACCCACTTGTCCTTTAGGCTGGTCTGCTGCTGTGATGGTCGAGACTGGAAAGCGGGCTGCCAGGTGGCTGCCCCATTCGCTGCTCAGGGCCCCTCTGTGGCCACCTGCAAATTCCTCTGCCCAAATAAGCTGCCATAGGCTAGAAGGTAGACTGCAGCACTCTGTGTTACACTACTGAACCCTGCACTCTGGGTTACACCTCTGCACTCTGGGTTACACTACTGACCTCTGCACTCTGGGTTACACTACTGACATCTGCACTCAGGGTTACACTACTGACCTCTGCACTCAGGGTTACACTACTGACCTCTGCACTCTGGGTTACACTACTGACCTCTGCACTATAGGGGGGATTTATGAAAGCTGGAGCAGACATAATCTCAAGAAATAGCCCATAGCAACCAATCAGTTTCTGTGAAGTTTGTTCAGTTAAGCTTTGAAAATGAAAGATAGATGATTGGTTGCCATAAGCAACTGCTCCAGATTCCGTTTGTGTCAGTTTTCATAAATTCTCCTCCATGTGTGTTACTGACAGCTGTACTCTGCCTTACAAACTCCTCATAGAAGAAGAAGAAGAGGAGCGGAGCAAGACTAGGCATGGATGAGGAGCCCTAAAAAGCATGCTGCATGAGGAGTGCCTAAGTACCGGACATGAAAGAAGGCTGGAGCTGTGTGGGGAGCCCAGCAAAAGGAGAGCACCCTCCCCCGACCCACCACCCCTTTCATTAACTTCCCAATGAGTCCTTGCGTCAACCAAACATTCACTCTACCGTTACATGAATGGCAAAAGTGGCAGGTAGGGTTGGGGAGGAGCCAGGGGAAGACGAAGAGTGGGAGGGGGATCCAATTGCTGTACCATGGGTCTCTGGGTTGTACTACAAAAGTTGCCAGTCAGCCCCTGAGAACACCTCTGTTCCATCATGCAATCTTCACAACCAAATTATTTTGAGTGAAAAAATTAAGTTTTAAACATACAGTGGGTATAGAAAATAAGCACTCCCCTTTAAAATAATCACATTGTGTTGCTTTGCAGCCCAAAATGAAGACAGACACAGTTTATGTTTTATTCAGCTGTATATACTCAGCGCAACTTATAACATCCAAGTGAAAGATATAACACCAACATGTAAAAAAAAAAAACATTCAAAAACAGAATCACTGAGTTGGATAAAGGATCACCCCCAGCTAAAAAGGACTTGTAAACTCAATCAGGTGTAGCTAATCACCTTCTCAATGGCACACACAGCCATTTCACTTTCACCTGTGATCAGCTGTGGTCATTTTGATTAGCTCAGCATGAAAAGAGCTTTCCTGGAGCATTTCAGTCCCAGGTAGTGCAACTGAAGCAAACATTCAACTACTGATGGCAAGGCACTGTCAAAAGATCTCCGGGATAAAGTTGTGGACAGGTACAAGTCAGGAGATGGATGCAAAAAAAGTCAAAGGCTTTATCAAAGCCTAGAGGCACAGTGAAGTCTATTATTAAGAAGTGGAAGGTATTTGGTACAACACAGACCCTCCCTGGATCAGGACATCGCTCCAAACTGGATGAAAGAGCCAGGAGGAAACTGGTCAGAGAGGCTACCAAGAGGCCTACAGCAACTCTGTAGCAGTTGCAGGAATTTATGACAAAGAGTGGTCATAGTGTGCATGTGACAACAATATCACAAATTATCCACAAATGTGGCTTGTATGGGAGGTTTGCTAGAAAAAAGCCACTCCTCAAGAAAGGCCACATGCAGTCACAACTGAGCTTTGCCAAAACGCACCTTGAAGATTCTGAGGGCATATTGAAAAAGGTGTTCTGTTCAGATGAGACAAAAATGTAATTGCTTGGCCTCAACACGATATGTCTGGCTGAAATCCAATATAGCTCAATATCCAAATAACACCATCCCTACAGTAAAGCATAGAGGTGGTAATAGCCTGTTATGGGGGGTGTTTCTTTGCAGCAGGGACTGGAGGACTTGTCAGGATAGAAGGAAAAATGGATGGGGCAAAATACTGTCAAATTCTTGAGGAAAATCTGCTGCCCCCTGCCAGAAAGTTGTCAAGGGGAAGAAGGCATACCTTCCAACATGACAATGACCTAAAGCACACGGCCAAAATGACCACATATTGGTTGAAGGAGAAAAAGGTGAATGTCCTTGCATGGCCTATTCAGAGCCCAGACTTAAACCCCATTGAAAATCTGTGGAATGACTTGAAGGCTGCAGTCCACAAAGTGTCACCATCAAATTTAACTGAACTTGAGCAGTTCTGCAAAGAAGAGTGGGCAAATATTGCAAAGTCTAGATGTGCAAAGTTAGTAGAGACATATCCCAACAGACTAAAGGCTGTTATTAAAGCAAAAGGTGGTTCAACAAAATACTGACACAAAGGGGGTGATCCTTTTTCTAACTCAGTGATCCTGTTTTTGAATGTTTTTTTTTTTTTTCTGATATGTTGGTGTTATATCTTTCACTTGGATGTTATAAGTAAATACAGCGGGATTAAACACAAGCTGCCTTCATTTCAGGCTGCAAAGCAACAAAATGTGATTATTTTAAATAGGGGTTATTCTTTTCAATACCCACTGTATACCACTTTCAAGCAGCCTGGTCTGGTCGCGTGGCTTGAAAGGAGCCTCATAAGTGTTGTATGTTATTAGACTATAGAGAGCCTATTGCTTTTTAGACACATTGTCTGGAAAACTTGCAGTGAGATAAGAATATCAGCAAAGGGCAAACATTATGGCCCTACCAAGTATATTCTAAACACTGAAGATTTTTAAATACATACTGTATCTGCATTAATAAGATTTCTTTACATGTTGATCTCTACTGTATAAGTATGTATAAAGACTGCTGTTCATCTCTAAAGCTCCTACATGCCAACTTCCCAAAGGTAAAAATCTGGGGCTCAGGTGGTGGAAACCACCTCCAAGATATTCATTGTGACTGAAGCATTGGGAAAGCTAATCTGGTGAGGAACAAGTGCAGTTTGCTCCTGGGAGCATGGTCTAATTAAGGCCACATATGTGAATAGTCTCGATAACCTTAGGGAAGCCTGAGCATCTTGTTTTATGGAGAGTTATTATGTGGCAAGTCAGAACTAAATTTTGGGGGATATGGGTACAAGGTCCATTTGGGTGTTAGAAAGGCTTGGTGTGTGGCTAGAGTAGGATAGACCAGGATTTAGTTTACGTTTTCTTATTGTGCACAAGCTGCATTCGTTATTTTTTTTCTGTATTAACCACTTGCTGTCTAGAACAGTTTCTTTCTATTCACACACACATGATAAAATCTGAATTTTTGGCTTCAAACCCGCAAATAATTATATATTTTCTGAAAGCGGAAGCTTTGTAGAATAAAAAAATGCTAGTTGCAATTTTTTATGTCGCACAGTATTTGCACAAATGTTTATCAAACCAGTATTTTTAGAAAAAAAAAATTAAATGTAGTGGTTGGAAACCGAATATAATACCCAATTCTTGGTCAAATATAAAAAAAGGGGTCAAGTCAGGTAAATAGATACCAAACATGTCAAGCCTTACAACTGCGTTCGCACGTGAAGCCGCAAAAAAACTACAAAACCCCAAATTCCCCATAGGGGACATTTTAAAAGCTTTTACTGCTAATAAGTTTAGTGTTAACAGTGATTGATTGGGAGACCTGGGCCGCACGGGGGACAACGGAGCCTGAGAAAGCTTGTGGCGGCGGTGGGGGGAGCACATTCTGCTAATCAGTATAAAGGATCCGGCGGCTTTATAGATGCCGGATCACTTGTATCTTAACAGCCATTGCTGGCTGTTTAAAATGACAATAAGAACAGCAGCTGTGTTCTTGGTATAACCACTTCTGTGGCTGGCCGTTTATGTGCCGCCACCTGCCGACAATATAGTGCACATTCACATCAGTCCTTGCCCCTGAGGAGTTTACACTCTACGTTCCCTATCCCACATGCATACGGGTAAAGCTTTGGCACTTCCTGGTATTGACAGAGCTTTATTGTTCTCTTCTGCACATTTCTATTAGTGAACGAGGAAGCCCATCATATTACTAGGTCAATAGGAATGTGGAGACAGGAAGCAAAGAGCAAGTTACTGCACTACCTGTGAATATTGCAGCTTTGCCCAGAACTGCTGGTATTCAGCTGTGGCATAGAGATAGAGGAATGCGAGGGAACCTCTAGGTGCCTGCGGATAATACCTGCTAGCAGCTCTTTTTTTTAAAGGGAAGTTACCATAATAATATAATTCATCTTATATATATATACACACACATACATATACATTGTTGGTGGACTGCAGCACAAAAACACAAAAAGACCCATGCATTAGGAACATTTTTTAACAAAAAAAAATACTCTGAGCACATAAAATAGCCCTTTCTGCATCCTTGTTTTCAGAGCACATCTACTGAAAGAAATCCCTCTGGACGTAAACTTCTTTACAAAAATCCACATCTAAAGTACAATTATGCTGTACTCTCTCAGGCTGAGTTGAATTTTTTTTATTCAATTCTATTTTTAGTTTGCATATCTTATAGCCAAAAATACATGGAATCTTCTGCAAGAAGGGTTATCCAAAGGTTATTCTATATGGAAGTGTAATTATTCACATAAATTCAACGATGCCTTACAGTATGTACTGTATGATTATAGAACAGCCAAGTTTAATCAGCAGAGCATAAGAATTAATGAAAACAAATATGAGAGCTGATAAGAATAATTTGTCTGTAATGCATTTTTTCTCTATTTTATTTCAATTCTTCTCTCAAGTATTTGAGTATATATCTCTATAAACAGAATATTTACACATCAGAACACAATACATTTGTTTTAAGCACTAGGAACCCGGTGATTGTAGTTCCACAGCTCATATCCTGTGTGAAAAGTTTAGCCTGCAATTATTTCACTACCTATATGACCCCCCTTCCCCAATGTAATCCTTTCCTCTACCTATGTACTTTACAATTCCATAAAACAACTCCTTAACACTTAACTTTTCCCTCTACAAGACTTAACCCTTAAAGCCCTTTACACCTAACATCCCCTAATTATTATCCTAACCCCTAAATTGATGACCTGCTACATACTGAGCTTATCCTAGGTCTGGAGACCCAATTCTGGTAGCTCCTTTAGTAAATCAACCACATTATGCTCCACTGCCAAGCCAGAAAATATATATAATCATGACTAATATTCCATTAAAGATATATATATATATA
>NW_017306292.1:3287999-3314576 GCF_000935625.1 Nanorana parkeri | reverse complement strand
TGTAGCTTTACATACATAAATTATAGTTTCTTATTAATTACTTATTGAACATCAATCAAAATGTTGTTATCTATTGAATTTTAAAATATGTCAATACAGCGTAAAAGGGTTCCTATAAAATTTGAGCCTTGAAAAGGTTGAGCACCACTGGTTTAGACGACAACAATAATTATATATGAAATTGCTTGCCCTTCATTCCAGACTTTCAATACACAATGCTGATGCAGACAGAGACATGTGATAAAAGTATCTCATGACACTCATTCCTGTGAGCCTTCCCCCCACACACACACACAACCTAAGCATTTCACAAAGTTTGAAAGCATTCCTCCCGTTACCCTAAGGAGAACTTTGGGGAAAAACACTGACCCCATAGTTCTCCTTTAAAGAAACCTGTCCCCATGTGTTTCACTTTAAAACATGTACCACTAGATCCAGTTATTGCAGGTATATTCACACCGGCTGCCACAGTCAACCACATTGCTGCTGGTGTGTGTGTGCCCATACAGTGACGATGTGCTTGATCAATCTAGATCGCACTTTTAATTTTGAACTTTATGGAAATGCCCCTCTATGAGCTTACTGCAGTGCCATGCGGTTGTACCATGTCTCACTGTGGTGCGCTCAAAAAAAGAACTGCCTGCCGTACTTTTTTTAAGCGCACACCACCGGAACACAATGGTGTGAACTGTCACCATCCATAATAAGGCAAATTGCTTTGTCTTTTTTTATTTGCCAGACTTCTAGCGTTGGTGTACATACATTTAATTCCTCTCTTTTTGTGGGACAAAAGTTTACTACCTTGTTGTTCCCCACTATTTTTATTGTTATTATTCTGCCTTGATTTCGGTCGTCCGTTGTTAGTTATACTTACATGTGCCAACGGATTTCCTATATTGACTGGAGTGAGCCCACTATTATTAACTCCTTTTTTACTACTTTCTGTGTTATTTTTATCTATGATTAAATTATCAACGTTTAGTTTAAGTAATAAACTATGCTTCAAAAAGCGGCCGGCGCAGCCCAAATGCATATGGTGAACAAGCCCTAATGCTTTTTCTTTTGTAATAGGTGAAACCTGATAGCGTCTGCTGCTGGGAGTTACCATTTCCACACGTGACATTCTTCATCAATTTCATGCATGCATGGCATTGTACTCTCCAAATGCATGTTACCAACATTAGGTAATTAAACGAAATTAAGCTGGTTTTGCAGTTCTAACCTATACAAAGACTTTAACATTGATGCTGCCCATGCAGAATCATGCCCCTGAATGCAGCCTTTACGCTGTCACTTGATATCTCCCAAAGCTTTGCTGGGAGCTCCAGATATAAAGTGGTTATGTAACATCTATGGAGGGGGAGTAGCAATGGTCACCTGTGAACCAAATTCCCATTATTTTTACCTCTAATTCTCTGAGAACTATACAAATTGCCTCAGCAGAAGAAACTATAGTAATGCAATGTACAGATTTTACCATGCAATATTCCAAGTACTGCTAGTGATATGAATTGTGTTGACAAGGTCTACTTAATGCCAAACTCCAGCAGCCCTAGATCGGGGAGCAGTGAGTTTTTGGGGACAGCACCAGAGTGAAGTCAGTGCTCCTTTTTATTTTTTTTGTCCTTTTAGTAAACCAACTTAATGTGCTTTTTGAATAAGGAATTCAATATAACAAACATAATTTCTAAAATTCACTAGCCCATGACATATTTCTGATCACTATAAGGTTGCAACATTTGATTGCTATGTTTTGTAGACTAAATAAATCCTTATAAATACTGGTTTTGAACAAATGCGTTCCCCCTTGAACAGTAAATATGTGAAATTCAACATATGGCAAACTGTATTTAAACAGCTAGACAAGTGAGACCCAGGGCATTTTCTATTTTTTGTGGCAACTGATGTTAACAATAATATGAAATGTTTATGTAACCAAAATAACTTTTTCGAGTTCCCTAGTCTCTTATAAACCTCTTTGGTAGAGAAGAGTTTTTATTATGAACAGTCTCTGCTAGAATTATGCTGCAATTCATGTAATTATCCAACCAGCACCTGTCCTGCCAGTTGCATTAATTCAAAGCACTTTCCAAGGTTCTAAACATGGAAAGTGGGTTGATAGCTCATCATTATTTAATAAAGACAGCTTCAAACGCATCAATGCTTCTTTGTACATTTGTATCACAAACAGCGAGCATATTTCTCCTTATTTTATTTTTAAAAAACAATAGGAATAACATTTAGATTAAAAAAGATATAGATATTGTAGCTTTAGGATGTGGAATAGCACACTATTACTGATGCCAGAAACACAATGAAAATATTAACAAATCATATTCCCAGGGCTACATAATGTAATATATTAAGGCCTATTTAGTAAGATAATGCACATAACAACAATGAAGACAAACAGGCAGAAACCTGCAGCAACTACTTTAGAAATCATCTCTTAACTGGTCTAGCAAAAGTATGGAGTTCCAACAGAATACTACATTTCATGCATTATTATTTCTCTTTCATTCAAACCAGATAGCATTGTTCTATGTTATCAATGAAGGCTAATGCAGTTAAAAAAAAAATAGAAACTGTCAAACAAAATAGTGTAGTAGTTTTGGTCAGGTCAATTCTATAAAGACATTCTAACCATATCAAAATGCATTCAACTCATATTTAACAAGTATACAATGTATAATACACCAGAAAAACACAGCAACACTGCATACTAGCTTGCTTTGTAAAGCGAACATGGTTTAGCAAAAATCAGTAGCATATTTACTCTTTTTCAACCAACAAATATACATTGTGCAAGATTTCTCAATTTCCCAAGACACAGAAAACACCCAGAGAAGGATTTTTGTTGCCAAGTGGCTGAGACCATCTTGGCTCTGTTCTTAAATGGGCACACTTTTGCTAGGGGCACAACAAAAAAAGAAAATATGGACTTAAGTTTACTGATATATTGTCCCTGCCCCCCAAGTTTGTTGTGATGTGTGTGTTCCTACTTCCAACCCAAACTGTCTGACATATCTAACCACAAATCAAGATGAGATTGCATAGCCACATGAGACATACCCAGGCTGGGAGCAGAGAGAGTGAAAAAGACAGTTTGCCCACTCTGCATGGTTAAACCTAGAACAGCTAACTAGTAGAGTAGATAAACTGTTACCCTACTTACCTATCTTACTGAATACATTTTCTTGTGTTGTTTCTGTATTTCCCCTGACAACATGGATGACTGTGTCTCTGGGAAGCCATTTTACTTTTGGGAACAAGTATCTGCAATATTTTTGTACTTTAAGTTCTTGCATTGTTTTCCCCCTTTTTTTTTGTCATTTCGTGTTCAATATCTCTACTCTTAATACGATGATCTATCATCTATACTTTTTTAGCTGTTAACTCTATTTCCCCTGTTTACTGTGATTAGTTTTTGTGCTGCCATTTAATCTTACCTCAACCCACCTTCTTAATTCTTAACTGTGTGACGCAATCACTTAGTGGATATTTTAGGGGGTGGGATTGATGGGCATATATGTCTGCATATTCATTTGTTTCACCTGTTTGGACATACACTCCTTCTCAAGACTCATGAGTGCTTCTGCTACTATCTATTTGTCTACTGATACTACTTAGCTACAATGCACCATGCCAGATAATCCCTGGACAGTGTGCAGTATCTTCCAATGCATTTCTTCTGTCGCCCTACTTTGATAGCGATTAAGTTGTAGATGTACTGAACTAAAGTGGGCAAATTGTAAGCACACAGTAATCAATTAAAAAATGTACAAACTGTTTAGGGCAGCAACAATGAGTACGTGGACAGCTTACTCTGGCAGATGACAGTTGAAATCCTTTTAATGCACAGGGGAATATACTACCGGCTCCAGACAGCCTTGCCTTTCTACAGTAGGCCATGACATACTGTATGTTGCAGAAATTGGGCCCTGCTCATAATGATTAGCCGGAGGGAATGTGCAGTACTCAGGAGCATGAGGGCATGTTTCAATGTTACCAGAAAGCCCCAGAGCTTGGACAATCAGAATTGCATAGGATTTTTTCACAGTAGCAGTAACTACAGGCTGCTGCAGGCACCTCTAGGTGCTTGCACATTATACTCAACAGTAGTTTATCTTTTTAATTCTTTGCATACTTTAAAGCCTTATGAAGAACCAGCAGGAAAACCAGTGAGTAATTTGGCATTAGCAACTGTAGAATGTAGTTTATATTAAGTGAAAAGATCTAGGTTCAGTTTGAACTGCAGTTTGCCATGATAGCAACCTGCACAGTGCTGCAGAAATGTTCAAACAGCTGTGAAATATACAGTATACACTCAATGTTTAATTTTTTTATTCCAAATGAATAAACCCTTTAAAAATGATATGTAAAAGTTCAGTGTAGTATAAATATATATTACTATTGGTCTTTCGGTTCAAGAGAAAACAGAAATAGAAAATCTACATGAAGGTAATTCATCCATTAACAGACACAAATAAAAGTGCATATTCAGGAAATATGTTAAATAAACCATCCAAATTGTTTATGAGGTAATAAAGTGCTGGTGAGAGAATTTGCTGTTAAAATGTTGAAGTGTGCCCACAGATTGATTTATGTGCTAGTTTACTTAATGAAAATGGAAAGTAAGATTGAATATTGTACAGTGCTTAAGAAGTTGAAACCCAGCAGTATTAAATCAAGTGGACCGAAGAATTAAGTAGAAATGTATGTGAAATAGTGATGGAATGAAACAAATAATGATGTCTTTGTCTAGGTAGTCACATATCTTTACTACTACAACCCATGCCTTTAACCCTTTCGCTGCCAAGCCCTCCAGAACATTTTTCAAATCAGCTGGCCAAGCCATTTTTTGGGCGCCCGGTATTTTTAAAATTAGCGGTCATCAGCGGCTTGTGAGCCGCTGATGACAGCTATTAATTTAAAGGGGACAGTCTGCTGAACAGTTCTACTATAAGCTGATGGTCGCTAAAGCGACCATCAGCTTATAGTAGAACTGTAAATGCCAGGTCCGTACGACGTACTGAGCTGGCCAGCTGGAAGCACTTTTGTAGCTCCGTACGACGTACGTCCTTGGCAGCGAAAGGGTTAAAAGGTTTCTAGTGCTTTAAAACTCTAATCAAGAAATAAAGTAATATATAAATGGGAAAAAATATCTATAACCAATACATAATTCCTACATGTGAACCTTCCTTGGTTACAAGAGTTAATACTGCCCTTTGCTGGTTTTAAACAACATCTCCAGTAAAATGTAAAGCAATGTCTCAAACAAAAAAAGGTCTATGAAGCCACATGCAGCAATTATCGAAAGTGTAGGCTAGGCAGATAATTAAAGTATTAAATGAGACTTTAATGTGGAAATAATCCATGCCATGCCAGCATTTGCCATATTGTGCATAGCATACTTGCACAATATGACACACTTACCTCTGGGTGTGCTCCAGGGACGTGCGGTCAGGGGAGGCAGGTGAGGTAGAGCCTCACCTAGTATTATGAAGAAAAAAGGTGTCAGCTTTTTCTCCATTCAGAGCGGCTTGTTGCAGGTTACACAGCAGGGAAAGCCAGGCTGGCTATTGCTCCCAGCAATGAAGTAAAAAAAAGAAAAGTTTAAAAAAATAAAACTAAGTTTAAAAAAAGTAAAAAATAAAGTTATATTAATAAGAAGTAAAAAATATGTTAAAAAAATAAAGTTGAATAAATAAAAATGTAAAAAAAAGTGAAATAAATAAAAAAAAGTAAAAAGTTAAATAAAAAGTAAAAAAATAAAAGAAAAATAAAGTTTAATTTAAAAAAATACAAAATTAAAATGCCCAGTAGGTGCGGAATACAGCAGGGGCTGGCTGGCCACTTTTAGCCCAGGGACATACAGTATGTAAGTAGCAGCCTCATTAGATCTTCTCCCTCTTTCTACAGTCTCGTCTCACTCTATCCTATTTCACCCCTCATCCACAATCCAGTCCTGTTGATTGCTTTCCTCTCCTCTCTCTTTTCAACCACACTACACTGCACCCATAATCCAATCTTGCTGACTACTGTCCCCAGATCAACAATCCAGTCCCCCTTTTCCTCTCACTTCCCCTTCCACAACTTAGTCATGCTGACTCCTCTGTCCTCTTCCTCTACAACCCATTTCATTGCTTCTTTTCTCTTCCTTCTCCACAGTCAAAACCCTGCTTCCTCCTTTCTACACCTCTACAATACAGTTTTGCTGCCTTCTCTTTCCCCTTTCCTACTCAATATGATCTTGATACCCCCAGAAAATTCTGTTTTCCTTTCTTCTTTCCCCACCATACAGTCTTGCTGCCTCTTCTTTCTCAGTCCTACATAATCATGTGTTCAAGGACAGGCTGTCAATTAGAGCCTCACACATATTCGGTACATTGTTGGAGCAAACAGTGAGTTTTTGGAACCCCACTCTAGGACATAAGTATTTGGGGGGCTTGGATGATATTTTCTAATGGCAGACTTAAGGTGGATCAGTAGACCTTAAAGAAAAGGACATGTCATTAGTAATGGAGGTTAACCAGTTGCCGTCTGCTCGTTGCAAAAAAACGGACTGACGGCACAGTCGCATTGGCGGGTTGCCATCTCTAGACGGCATTTTTTTTCTGCTCGCGCGCACGGGCAGAAAAAACTTGTCCAATGTAAAGAGTCGTTACCGGCTGTTTCACATATACCCGATTGGCGGCTCTATAGTTATTTTTCCTTAATATAGTAAAAAATTAAAACCGCAGTGGTGTTTAAATACCACCAAAAGAAAGCTCCATCTGTCCCTAAAAATTGTATAAAATTCGTTTCAGTACAGCGTTGCATGACGGAATAAATGTCAAAGTACTGAAACATGGCCTGGATGGGAAGGGGGTGTAACACCGCGAACTTCAACTGGTTAAAGTCCCTCACCGACTATCCAAATAAAAGTACATACAAAATAATAATGCAATATAAGCTGCTTGTGACTAATGGACAATTCACTAGATGGCCTTTATTCACTTTGGATGAGCTGATGTAAGAGCATCTGCTCTGACACACTTTATGTTATAATTGGTGTACAGATTCGTCACGGTATAAAGGTCTGTGGTCTTGGGGACAAAATAGCAGAAGTCTGCACAAAACTGATATTTATTCTTATATATATCTTACAAGGAATCTTTAAGCAAATTAACTGCATAAGAAACCTCAGACAGTTGCAGCCATCTGACTCCTTGCTATTATGATTCATACTAGTTTCATCTCTGATGTTCATCACACTGTTGGGTTTTTTTTCCCTTCTTTTTTGCTTAAAAGGAGGCTCTCTTTAGGAGAAGTGCAAGCTATGAAACTTCAGCTCCAGCTTGCTCTATCAGTTTTCAAAATTAGGGCCAGTTTTTTTGGGAGCTGGGGTGTCATTAGAAAATAATGGCACTGCCAGCGCAATCGGCAGTGGTGTGCGATCCGTGACTGCACGATCATCATGCACGAAACCGAGCGGATGGCTGGGTGGTTACGGAATCGCACACCACCGCCGATCGCGCTGGCAGTGCCATTATTTTTTAATGACACCCCAGTCGTGCCAGGCAGATTGCGCGTTTTCCTGCTGCAATACCGCCGCGGGCGATAACGGTTGAAAACAGTGCACGGTGCATGTCGTGAAAATAGGTACATCTACCTTTTTTCAGCGATTGCCACGCAGATGTAACCCCATACATGCGGATGCAACCGCTGTATGCAACCGCACACGATCGCACGTCCTGGGAATCCCCAAGTCTGCACCAACCCTAAAGGGTAAATTCACTTTCCCAAGTAATTTGGGAAAATGGAATTACCCGCACAAATCTCCCTCCCACTATACTTACCTTTCGGCAAACGGTCCTTCCCGTCCACCAGTACGGGTGTACTATCTGTACCTGTTCCATGTATTCTGAATTTCGCTCGCAAATTGCAAGCACTCGTTGGTCAACGCGGTCACCTGACGGCACTGACCAATGAGAAGCGCTTCTTAGCACTGCTAAATACGGTTTTGGTTAAAATTTATTTTTTTGTATCAGGACAAGTAGATTGTCATGAGGGACAAGTAGATTCGGCCCCCGCTTTAGTCCTTGGACAAGTAGTTTTTTCTAAAATTTCCACACCCCTGTAAATCCTGTATTATAATAACATTAATAATAATAATGTGTGTCATGTTTCCATTATTCTCCCAACTTCCTCAAATAATGTATCTGCCTGCAGAAATTCAGCCACATCACAGGAGAGATGCTTACAATAGTTCTATCAGAGAAGCAACAGATTTATATACATTTTATTGACACATACATGAATCTGTCGCAAATGCACCGTTTGGCACACTACAGCAATAAAGATTTCTACAGAGTATCTACAACGCTCTTTATATTTTCCAGGGACAGACATTGACACTAGCACTGCCACTAAATAAGTTAAACTTTTTTTGTTGTATTTAAAACATACTGGCACTAACACTGACCCTGCCACAAACACAGACACTAACCCTAGATCAAGCCCTGATCTAACTATTTTACCTTATTTTTTTTGACTTAAGGGGTTAAGCTGCTCCTTTCTCCTAAACTCTCTTTCACATCCTCTCTTCTGTGCTTGTAATTTGTTTTTCCTTTTTGTAGACTGTAGTCTTCTTCTACTACTTCTGTAGTCTTCTTCTGGTGAATTAGCCCATACTCTTGATTCTTTTCATAAAATCAATCTTTTTTTTAATCAAACCATTTTATTTTTTTCTCATGACTCTTCTTCCCTAATGTTTTACTTGCTGCCTGTACTATCCATCTTTTTCAAGCTTCCTCTCATTAACATACAATGCTTCTACATTTTTAACCATTTGTTAGGACAGTCATTGTTTAACTCTAGTTGAAAATTGATAATAAGATTTGCCAGAACAGTAAAGACAGGGTTGATTATGGTAACCTCCCTGGGTCCATTTTGAGGGAAATTCAGTCAAGAGAAAAACATTTATTTTATAAAGATTAAGTAAAACATAAGCAACAAGTTATTCTGTGTGAATGAGAACATGTAACAAATATAAAATAGGGAAGAAAACACAAACAATGGGTGCCTACCCTAGTGTAGATATATTTATTAGGTTAAAAACAATTTAGATAAGAGTAGTACTCACAAAAGTACTACTCTTTTACAAAAGAGATTCTGATGAAGGGGGCGTGACCCCCGGAAATGTGTCATCACAGGCATCTCATGCTGGCACACAGGATTGTCTGTGCAGCTGCTTTTATCCTGGTCGGATAGTAAAATTCTATTTTTTATCACAGAAAGCTCTATTTTTATCTACTTTTGTGAGTGCTACTCTTATTTAAATTGTTTTTAACCTAATAAATGTATCTACACTAGGGTAGGCGCCCCTTGTTTGCGTTTTCTTCTAGATTTTTACAGTCTCCCTGGTTGGAGTGGGGCAGCAACCTGTAGAATTTTTAATCGCCAACTCTCCATTAGAGCGGTCCTTTCTGGCGCTTTTTTTCCTACATAAATATAAAATAGGTGTTACCCCAATTTGGCTGCAAAAATCAAAATCGACATTAATAGCCCCCACTTCTTGGTAACAGACTGATACTTTGTCAGACCACTTTCCTTTGCCCTGCCTGGCTTTGTTGGTGAAGCTATCTCTACCACAGATTTTAGGATCATAGTGGGGTTTACAAACCTTCCTATCACAATAAGGTGGCAATCCCAGAAAAGGGCTAGACCTTTATAAAAACCTAGTCTGAAATATGCCAAGAGCCATTTGAGTTTTGTCTAGAATTCCACTTTCTGTTTATAATATGAATAATATTTACCTTATAAGAACAAATACATCAGGTCTCTAAATTGCAGATCTAGTCAGCTCTGAACATTCAATACATTGTTTCCTAATTCCTGTATTTACTAAAAAGAAGCATTCCATAACACAGTAAAATATCAAAACATTTTGCTCCAAACGTGATATTTCTTTACTGAGTTGAAAATCACACCCTAAATATTTCATCCATATAATTATACAGTTTCCTCTTCACAGCTGTTAGAAAAGCTTAAACTATCTCCTAACTTCTAATTGTGTTAATCTCGCTGCTAATTATGCTGATCTGATTCAACAGAACACTACATTAAAAAATAGAAGAATGGAGAGATACTAACTCACAGACAATGAGAATATTCTGCTTACAATAGCCCTAACAAAAGGGTAACATAGTTACCTGGACTAATTGGTTTTGAACAAAAAACAGTTAAGTGTTCCCAGAATTGTCCAATAACAAAGAAACACAGCTGTTGTAAATAAGATTTCTGGATTGGCTGCCACTAGGGATGTCCCGATACCGATGCTAGTACCGGTATCGGGGCCGATACAGGACATTTTCAGAAGTACTTGTACTCCTGAAAATACCCCGATGCCTAGATCAGATTCCGGCCTTTTACATTTTTTTAACTAGCTCCGGCCATTGACCCTCATAGCCCCTCCCCCGGAATACCTCTCCACCAAACGAGGCTCCCTCTCCGCTCTGACCTGTGTGACAGCATGGCGGGGGTAAGTGTTGTGTGGACAGTCTCTTCTCCCTGCTGGTGCTGGCTGCAGAGCTCGGTGTCCCTTTCACAGATCGCTGTAGCCAGCACGAGAAGGCAGAAGAGACTACAGTTATGAAATCCCCCGCTGCCCCCCTCCCCCCTGTATCTTAGCTGCTGCTGCTCTTCCGTGTCCCGTCCTTTTCAACTTTATGAATCGGTTTCCTTTTGGTGATATATACATTGCCTGCTGTCAATCAGCAGAAAGGACCTGATTGAGAACTTCGTCTTCAGTTCCCTCCTTTGCTGATTGACAGCAGGCAGTGGGTGGGTACAATAGCCATCCGCTATTGGCTATTGCAATTAAAAATATCCAATAGCAGGCTGGCAATTGCTCCCAGCCCCTTCCTGCTGTATTTACATTCAGTGAATCCAGTGAAGTCGAAAGGTGACACTAGAGGTCTAATCTTGTTCGTTTTTATCTTGGGAAGAAATGAACACACATATATGCACCTGAACCTCAAAGCCGGCTGATTGCTAGACCGGCCTGTGTAGTCTCTCTCCTCATCTGCTCCAGCGATGGAATGTCCCCTGGTGTCCTTAGCAATGACTCACAGGGCCTTAGAACGCCAAAGTGGAGGGGGAAAGAGACTGCAGGGACCAGTCTTGCAGCCAGTGGGTTCCAAGGTTCAGGTGAGTATATCTTTTTTTATTTTTGTCCCTAGACGAAAATGAGCACTTAACTCTTGCAGTGCGGGTGTAGCCCCACTGCAAGGGTTAAGATTATTTCTGCCCAGAGTTCTTCTTTAAGCACTTCTGCAGCAAGTCCTATGTATTAGGTTTTCCTAAGTTTGCATGTCTACAGTGCCCAGTACGAGTAACCCCAATCTTCTTTTTACATAATTAGCTTTTTTTATATTAGTAAAATGCTACATATGCAGGCTTTAAAAAGGATACTGCAATTATTACTAGTGCACTGTAAAACAGAAAAAGTATGCTTTCCTTGGTTGGTTGATAGTGTCATTCTAAGTATGAATTTCATTAAAGCTACTGTATGTGAAAAGAGGTCATAAGATAACTACTATAGAGATAATGCTGGTATATCCACAGAATGTACATTTTCAGTGCTACTTTCCATTTTGCATTTCAAAGGGATGTCTAGAGTTTCTTTGTGTATATTTTCTTTATTTGTTGTGTTCAGAACTAAAATATAACAGTTAAAATGCATGTAAAATATACTATGGGGTCTATTCACTAAGCTGCCGAAGGATCTAGCCGTATCGTCGGCTGATCTTTCGGCTAGCTTCGGCCCCAGGACCCCTTCGGTTCATCAGAATCGAAGGGCTGCTGTACGGGCTATTCACTATAGCCCATACAGCTCCCAAAGTTGGCCGAGCGGCTTAGTCGATCCGAAGGCATATGCCTTGGCTCGGCTGAGCCGCGGTGAAAGCCGAAGCCGGCCGAATGGCCGGCCGACAGCCTGCTTCTGACAGCTGGGCCACTTTCAGAGAGATCAGCGTCCCTGGTTACCAGGTAACTAGGGACGCTGGCATTACACACTGAGAACCTGGCCGGGCCGATATGATATCACAGCGGCCTCACCTGGTTCTCAGTGTGTAGTGACAGTGACTGGTTACCCGGACGCTCAGGAGAGAAACACGTTCTCTCGGTCGAGCAGAGTAAACCTTTCCTTGCAATATTTTTTTTTTCTGACCCTCAGTCAGAAAAAAAAAACACCATAGGAATGCATAGCTAGATTCCTATTGGCTATTTCACTTTGCAATAGCCAATAGCAAACTAGCTATTGCACCCGCCCACTACTGCTGTCAAACAGCAGAGGGGGACCTGCAGTTCTCCATCAGGTCCCCCTCTGGTGATTGACAGCAGCAGAGGGCGGGTGCAATAGCTAGTTTGCTATTGGCTATTGCAAAGTGAAATAGCCAATAGGAATCTAGCTATGCATTCCTATGGGTTATTTTTTTTCATTGTTTTTTGACAGCCCCAGAACCGCCCGGCCAATAAAAAACAGTTGGGCGGAGCTAGCTGTCACTGCTAGCTCCGCCCAATCATTTTCCTTTTTTTTCTCTACTTTTTTTTACTATTTTTCTATTCTGCTTGAGGGTACCGGGCAGAATAGCCGAGCCGAATGCCGCACAGCTATTCACTCACTGCTGTTCGGCATCTATGAGAATAGGCCGAACAGCAGCGAGTAGCCTGCCAGAGGTTCGGCTCAGCCGATCCACATGTTGGATAGGCTGAGTCGAACTCCTTCTGCACTTCGGGTCGGCCGAACATGCTGGGCATGTTTGGCCGACCCAAAGCCACACGTAGCCTTCCGATATACGGCTGAAATCAGCCGTACAAGCCTGAAGTGAATAGCCGAACAGCTTTCGGCTCACTTTACTTCGGGTCGGGACGGTTATTCACTCGGCTGCCGTCGGCAGCTTATTGAATAGAGCCCTATACAATACTTTTATAGCCAGGTATGAAATATTGCATATGGTTCATATTTTTGTTATCCAGCTAGTTACTTTTTACCCGTTTACAGCCTTCAGTAGCTCAAGACTAATTTAAGTCAAATAAATTAGTAAAAAAACAAGCTTATTTGCGAAAATAGGAATTGAAGTTAAAATTTACTCTTACTCCAGATCAACGACAAAAGATTTTGAGGCGGTCTGCCAAAACATCTATCGACGGTCACGAAGCAGAATTCGATTTTTAACTACTGGCTAGATGACATAATGTCCCCGTGAAGGTACACGTTGCATGGTTGTGGCTCTATAGGTACTTTTGCCCATATTTGGTGGGACTGCCCACTCATTCAAAAATTTTGGAAAAGTGTCCTGGGTTTCATTGTCCAAATTAAAGGGATTGTGGTGTCATGGGATCCCTGGGCATGTCTGTTTCATCTTACCAAAGACTCGTTAGAGATGTATATAAAAAAAAACTGTAATAACGTTGTATATTAAATGCAGCACAATCTCTAATAACTATGCATTGGAAATCACCCAAGTATAAAGAAATGGCTTCTTGAAGTAGATAAGATTCACTTTTTGGAAGAGCTTACATCTGAAGGGTGAAAACACTGTACAATTTTTAAAACATGGGCTTACAAATACTTATTGTGGATTGATTATTAGTGTCGATTGACTATTGTAGTATTGATAGAAACATAGATATTTTGGATCCAGTAACCTATATGTTAGGGATGCACCGATATATCGGCCACCGAAAATTAAATGAAAATGAATATAAAAAAATGTAAAAAGTTTATAAAAAATAAAATATTTTTAAAAATTGAAAAAATACAAATAAAAAACAATTTTCGGTATCGGTTTCGGCCTGACATTTTTTTAAATTTCGGTTTTGTTTTGGTTTTAAAATTTCCATTTCGGTGCACCTCTACTATATTTATAATAAAGCTTGACTACAGCGAAATGTGTCTATGTGTATGTCCAAGTCTTTGTCTTGTCATTACCCCAATCCTTTTGTGTGTCCCTTTGTATGTTTTATTTTTGCTTCATGGTTATGCTCTGTAATGATATGTAATAATATGTATGATAAGTATGTTAATATGCTTCCCTTTAATATTTACTTTTTAACATTGGCCTAAATATTGGAATTAGAGTAACTACTTTAGCTAGTTGGCTAATTCTATATATTACTTTTATGTATTTCTGTTAAAAAATGTTATAAGATATAATATATTAAAATAAATCTATCTCTCCTCCCTTCCCATTCCTGTCTGCTGTGTGTGTTCAGATGGGTGTATGGAGTTTCTATCAAATGGAGTCATAGGTACACCCTGCATTTATCAATTAAAACTATTGATTTTATATTATAGTGGAAAACTATATAAAACATCGGTTTCAAACTTATAAACATTAAATGTATAAACTGACTAAAAACCATTGTAGTTCCCTTAACCAGTTGACATCCGCGGTGTTAAACCCCCCTCCCATCCAGGCCATTTTTCAGTATTCAGTGCTGCGGTACTTTGACTGACATTTATTCCGTCATGCAACGCTGTACTGAAATGAATTTTATACCCTTTTTTGAGGACAGATAGAGCTTTCTTTTGGTGGTATTTATTCACCACTGGGGTTTTTATTTTTTTACTATATTAAGGAAAAATTACCGAAATTTAAAAAAAAAAACAGTTTCCCCTATATTAATTTTTTTTGTTGGTGGGGGGGTTGGGGCGTTGGAAACGAGCACATATAGACGATCGGCGGGCTATGGAGCCGCTGATCGCCTATATGTGAAACACCCGGTAACGGGTGTTTGCATTGGTCGGGTCTTTTCTGCCCGTGCGTGCCCGCTAGGGGGCGCGCAAGCAGAAACAAAATGCTGTCTAGCGACGGCAACCCGCCGATGCAGCAGTGCCGTCCGTCCGTTTTTTTACAACGGGCGGACGGCAAGTGGTTAAACATATGAGCACAATTTTGCTACAATTTAAAAGAAGTTCAAGTTTAGTTTATCAAAAACAAATGACAGCTAATATGTGTAAACAAATTTAATTATTTGCTTACATTAAACGCAGTGTCATCAATTTCATACATATTTCTATAGATCACTAAAAAAACAGATTTATATGACTTGTATGCACATATATATGCAGGGCCAAGTCATTGCATTGTTAATTCCATTTTAGGCTATAGTCCACACTTGATGGAATTTGTTTTAGTGAATGGTTAATATTAGTTAATCAGCACATTATTACCATCACAAAGATCTTGCATTACCAATATATCTTCGGCCTCTGTAATCAATAAGTAGTCCATTTGTGGCATACTGGACAATATTTAACCCCTTCCACTAAAAATCACAAGTCTGCATGTTAAAAATAAAGCATCTTACAATCATTAGTTAAACTAACATATTTTGCTTTTATTTACAATTACAGTTTTTCTACTTCCTGGTCCTCTTAGGCCTTACCGATGTAGCCCATGCCTAAAAGATGCATCCTGGGAAGGTTACATCACAGTACATTGATGTGAAATCTCGTTTGTAAACTGCTAAATCTTGCGAGATCTCAGGGAAAGTATTTTTTTCCCGAGATAATGTGCATGATCACGTCCAAGTCACATGTGCCAGAGTTCCAGAAAGTAAAGGGAGATGGATTAATCGGTTCTTAGTAAAATGGCCCCTGTGAAAAGAATGGGGAGGAAAAGAGAAATAATTTAGCAATTAGCTATAAGTATCTGTTTGTAGATTGTCATTAGTAAACATTTCTAAAGGTGCCTTTGTTGCCATTTTAAAGATAAGGGTAAAGTTCCCCTTTAACAAGGATGCTGTCCTCCATAGGTTCATAAATGGTAGCCAACAGATCATAATCTTTTTGCAAAATGACATGCACCATTACTAGTTTCATTTAAAACTACAACTTTATCCAACATGTGGTGCCTACTGAATCAGCTTACCCTCATCTCAAATCATTTTATGGAAAGGTAAAGGGATTCTTTTACAATGCATGAATCAAAATATGACCCAACTGGACCATATGTTGATTTGAGAGTATAAACAAACATCAATATATAAAAAGAACTTGTGATCTACAATAGTAGTTTAAAAGATTTTTACCTGTCCCCATTTTTGCTGGTGCTAATGATATAAAATAAAGTGAACCTTTAAATAACGGCACTTTCTCATAACTTCATTCTTAACATGCAACACTATCCATAAGCAGTATATTTTTTATTTATTTTTTAAGCTAGTAGTCTTTTTTTATTCCAGGCAAGTGATATTGCCTAGCCTGAGATGTTAGTAGTCTGCTGCAGGCAGAAGGGAGCAAATGCTCAGTCTCCTCTCCCACAGTGAACTGACTGCAATATTGTAACTTTTATAGTCACAAAGTGAGAAACTGCAACAAGTGGGTAATTTGTGTCAGATATATGTAAGCATAACAAACAACCAATTAAAAATGTGTCAGACCAATTACCAGATCTTCTTTTGCAGATATTATAAAAAATAAACATTGGCAATTTCAGCCGGTTCTTAAGGAACCGGCTGAAATTCGCACAGTGTGTGCCAATGTCTGGCCAGCATCCCTTGATCAGCTGGTTTTAAGGAGCCAGTCAGAAAATCTTTGCAGAAACAGAGCCGGCAGCTCACTGGCTGCTGGCTCTGTTCCTACATAGATTTTCTGACCGCCTCCCCAGACAGTGCAACTTAAAATAGCCAATAGCATGCTGGCTAGTTGTAACATACTTACCTTGACTCCTCCTTCCTTGCCAATTTAAACCACAAGGTTTACTAGTCCTGTGCTCGTGCAACAAATTCAGATGTTGGACATAGAGACTCTGCCTCCATGTGCTTAGTCAACATCCCTGCTACTGCTGAACCTCCTCATACCCTGCTACTAACCCTGAGCGAGCATTACACCTTCCATACCACCATCCTTTGGATCCTTTGTTCCACCAACTCTTCCCTATTGACTGGATGTGCCTCACACCTCATTGCTGTGTTCACCTGCATGCTGCTCCAGATCTCTCTAGTTGCCATTAGCAACCACCTGCTGCATAGCCTCCAGGACTTTCAGCTAAGCACTGCTACTCTGGGATTCATCCAGGATTTCACTACCTGCTCAAGACACTACACACCTGAGCCTACTGACTGCAAGTATCACCTTATTCAATACCAAATACAATGAACAATAATTGTTTCACAAAGTGTAAAGTTTTGTTTCACTAAAACTTTCTGTATTCATTGACTCTATGTAATCAACTGCCAAGCATGCAGGCGATATCTAACTACACCTGTGCCTGGACATTAACTCTCTAAAGCAAAGATTCTTATTCATACTTGTGATAAAACTCATCAGCCCCCATTCCTCGAGCGTTACACTAGTGCTCCCAGCCACTGTGGATCAATCAGCAGAGGAGCGGACCTGAAGGAGAATTTTCTCATCCAGGTCCCCTCCTCTGCTGATTAACAGCAGGCAGTGGGTGGGTTTAATAGCCAGCCTGCTATTGCCTATTACAGTTTGAAATGGCCAATAGCAGGCTGGCTATTGCACTGCCCACCGATTACATTCAGCTGTTAGCTGTAGAATCCTGCCACCAGCAGATAAATAGGGTCGGGGCAAGGCTCACTAGGGGCCAGGCGACTGCTTGCTGTTTATATTCAGCTGCTGGTGCAGCTGGATGTAAACAGAATATTGGTACCTGATATCGCTTATCGGCCTGAAAGGTGGTCAATAATCGGTATCAGTTCTAAAAAAAAAAAAAGATATTGGTCGACCCCCTAGTTGTATTGTATGCTAAACAACATATATCAGCAAATATTGTATGGGGTCTTAATACATTTGAAAGATAAAGATAGATACGTTTGACAGATAAAGTGTTTAATAATAAGGCTTATGATAATACACTTTGTGAGTAAAATGCATTAAGGTCTGTTGCTTAACCAACAATAATGCCCTGTGGCAGTGCATGGCAATACCATGGTGTAGTATGGCAACTATGGCGCCCAGGACTCTCAGCCAGAGGGGCTGAGAGGTTCCACAATGTGAATACCTTTGGAGAGGAGGAACTGGCTGTTCAATTCCTCCCAGATTTTACAGACAGTAGTGGGATACGATCTCCAGTCCTGGGGCCAGGTGTTGCCAGTGGGCAGGTTGAGCTGATCAGGTGGCTGAGAGCAGCCTTATTAGGAAGCCAGCCCAGTGCTTTAGAAGAGAGTTGTGGGTGTGCTGTAGGCACACAGCTACAGGCAGACGCTGCTGCGTGCGTGAGCACAGGTGACATAGCCAGGAAGGCTGGAGAGGTCCAGAGGGTCGGTGACCCTGAGATCCCTGTCGGGGAGACAGAGAGGGACAGTGACCCACGAGGGTGAATACCAAAGGTCTTGGAGCTGAGGGAAGCTGCTGAGGACGGTATATCCAGGGAAAGTCCTGGGACTATAACACCGGGAGTGTATGGCTAGATGTCGGTGAGACCAAAACATGATGTGTTAATGAGACTCCAATGAACTGTTATGCTTCGTTTATGCTGAAGAAAAGCAAGTTGTTTTGTGAAGTTCCTGGACTGTTCACCTTTTGAATGAATAAAGACTGTCCTTTTTATGTTAAAGTCGGCTTCAGGAGTGGTCTCTTAGCGCTCACCATTGTGCTATATACCCCAAACTATCACAGCCCCCAGATTCTTGGCATGTGACTGTGAGGACCCTATTCTTCTATCCTACAGTTGTTACTGCATTAACACAAGGATTTTCATGACTGTGCAATCTCTGATCCAGCATCTCAGCCCATGAAATGTTATAGATGGTAAACCTTTGTGATGCCTGAACAAAGATAGCTCTATCCTGTATCTATGTACTTTGGTCTTTGTGAGAGGTAATACATTTCTATAAGCATTGCATCTATACAATATTAAGTTTGCATGCACAACCACTTGAAGTAAAAATTAGCCAAACTATTCCATAGTTTCTGATCATTGATTTCATCATTATGTGAGTCCTTATTGGGAGGATTTCTCCTCAGTCCCCAAAATAATGGTTTTGGCTATAGTTCCAGTTAGTACATAAATGTAAACTCAATAGGTTAGGCTTGGAATATGGTAGGGTATTCCATCAATGAAAAGTGTACATACAGCTGAGTTATACTCACAAAAAGGCCTCTCTTCAAATTGTCAATACCTGACCATTGAAGTCATGCCACACATGCTAAGCATACTTAATAACACACCCTCACTTCACTATGTGCACCAGTTGCTCATCACCCTGCACACTGGGGTGCCAGTAGGGTAGGGGAAAACACAGCATTGATATGTGGCCCTATCATTTGTAGTAACACACCTGCTTTTATGGTACATACCAATGATCACAAATATTTGCAACTAAAAAGTTTGCAGCATGTATAAAAATGACTAGACTATATATTTAAAGTGGACCTAGCAGATATATATTTTTTATGTTAAGTGCATTGATACTTCGTAAAGTATAGGTGTAAAACCTATGTAGCAACTGCCACCACATGGCGTAAGAGAGTATATTTCTTTATGGGAACACCACCAGTAATAAAAGCCTGTCAAAGATTCTTACCCTTCCTTACTTTTTACTATTTCATTACCAAGAAAGAGATTTTCCATCAATCACATCACTTGAGGGGTACCGTATTTTTCGCTCCATAAGACGCACTTTCCCCCCCCCCAAAAGGCGGGGGAAAATGTGTGTGCGTCTTATGGAGCGAATCACTATCGCCCGACACCCGAGACATGCATTTTCGGGCGCCGGGCGTAGTTTTTTCTACATTTAGCCCTGCTAAAGCAGAGCTAAATGTACAGTAGCCACCACTGTTTGTTTAATACGAGTGATCTAATTAGATCACTTGTATTAAAACCGAGCAGCTGCGGCGATCGAGATCACCATAGAGCCCCTAGATAGAGCAGACGAAAAACGGACGTTCTTCGTCTGCTCTGTGTGATCACTGAGACCGTGATGCAGCTTCTGTCACAGCTTCTGTCACAGAAGCTGTGGTCTGTTCAGTGCTCCATAAGGCGCACCGGACCTCCCTGCGTCCTATGGTCTGGTGCGCCTTATGGAGCGCAAAATACGGTAAGTCCCCAAACAAAAACACAGCTGGCAATAAAAACCTGACAGTGGTCCCATGATTTGCCCCAAAATAATCATTAGCTAAAATGGCAGCAAGTAACTGCAATTTCATTATTAATGCTACATTTGTGCATGTCTCTGCAGACAATTAACTAAAATTGCAGAAAACATTCCAAATGTCTAGCAGGGTTATTCACAAAAGGGTGAAGAGTTTGGAGAAGGCAGAAGTGACCAATCTAGAACAACATAGCTGATTTGGAAAAATTCTCCTATTCAGCTAACTTTCTAGTTCATGTCGTCCTAGATTGTTCACTTCTCCTGCCTTTCCCAAACTCTTCACCCTTTAGTGAATAATAGTGTTTATTTGCTGAGATTGTGTCCTCACTACATATGGCCACGTTTTTATTTATGAAAATGATTGTGTTGCTGACAACCTTAACAACCTGACAACCTGCCAGTAACTGGCAATATTAAATAAAAATGATTGGAGATAAATATGTGTGCACCAATAACCACTCTGATAATTTGCTAGAGGATTGGCAAACCTAACACGCATAGGCCTACTATAATTTAATTTGAATATGTGCATTAATATTTGCATGAGGAGTGGCAAACCTGACACACCTTTAATACTGACTGTTAGATTTGCAGGTACATCATAAAACTAGCAGGTTTTAAATCCATTTACTCTTCCCTGGTATGCTTTTAATGGAGACCGGGTTCATATATAGTATATATATATATATATATATATATCCATTTGGTGTGCACAACAGGAATTCATATAAACCTTACCTATTCTGGGCAAACTTTCAAAAACAAAAAAACAGGTAGAATTGGAACAGACATTGCAATCAAAATATGTCCACTTTGAGCAAGCCATGGTACAAACAACATCTGACGTATGGCAGCCAAAGGGGAAAATACATTGATGCTTATCTTTCAAGCACAGCGCATTTAAGCAAAGTCAAAGACAGCTTATAGGCTGCTCTTCAGTTAAAGCCAACAAGTTATTTCTTGACAAGAAATGTTTAAGATGTGAAGGTTACATTGAGCAATGACTCGTAGACATCCACTGACATAGAAATGTCACATATCACCAACATGGAATTCATTTTGATAGTTCCCAAATTATGAGATCACCTTGTGCAAAAAGATGAGATGATACCTCTGAATGGATTTAGTTATGATGTACAAGCAAGATACATTATCTGCATGTATGTCCTAAAACAAACATGTATGCAGTGACTTCCCACTGCACAATTTTAAACATGAACATGTATTGTCTGAAATGTTTCTAAGATGGTGGAGTGCAGGGAACTTAGGATGCCTGCAAATACCCATTTTAGTTTTCAGACTGATCTTTGTTTGCCTGTGGAACAGATTGGGTCTTCGGTCTAGGCTGTACATGGGGCTTCCACTTCTGTGCGAGTTGAGAGTTAAAGGAGAGCTATGAGGTGAGTGCTTTTCACTCACCTCATAGTTCTAGCCGACCTGTGACAATGAGACTGTCACAGGTCGGCTCAGTAGATCGGGAGGTGAGCGAGCACATACCGGCGTTTGCTCCCCTCTCGATCCTGTCACGGCTCTCTGCCGTGACAGGGGAGGGGCTGGATTCCCCCCTCTCCGATCCGCCAGCGCTGACTGGCGGAATGGACGGGGGAGGGGGCGGGTACAGGTGGCTCTGCCTCTAGATAGGCAGAGCCAGCTGTCAGTCACGCAGCTGGGCGGATCCCGGCATAATTGTCGGGATCCGCTTCAGCTGTGGCGTCTCAGTATACCGCGAGCAGCAGCTCGCTATATACTGTGGCGTCTCAGTCTCAGTATACTGAGCCTAGGGTGACGGGAGGAGGCTAGTTTGTGTCCTTCCGTTACCCTAAGGAGAACTATGGGGAAAAGCCTTAACCCCATAGTTCTCCTTTAAGCCTATCTGGTGTGGGAAGAAGGGAAGGTGAGTATTAAAAAAAATGTTTCCAGGTATACCTTAGCTGAGTACCTACCCACTGCACATTTTCTCTGAGTATTTTCAAAACATACATTGTAAAAACATGAAGCAGGCGCCAAGTAAAAGTCTATGTAAAATAAAAGAAAATAGAAGAATACATTTTGGTCTAACTTTATAAAGAAATTTGATTTTGATATTTAACAGAAAGTAGAAAATATAATTTTTTTCAGTTTTTTGTTGGTTCATTTGCGTAAAAAAAAATATAAATTTCATTTGGGTACAGTGTTGCATGAGCGAGTAATTGTCAGTTGACGTAGCACAGTGCTGAATAGCAAACAATGGACTGGTCAGGAAGGGGGGGGGCAGTGGGGCTGAAGTGGTTAAAGGAGAACTATGGGGTTAAGGCTTTTCCCCATAGTTCTCCTTAGGATAACGGGAGGATACAAACTAGCGTTCCCCCGTCACCCTAAGCTCAGTATACCGCGAGCTACAGCTTGCGGTATACTGAGACGCCGCAGCTGAAGCGGATCCCGACAATTATGTATGGATCCGCCCAGCTGCGTGAGTGATAGCTGGCTCTGCCTATCTAGAGGCAGAGCAATCTGTACCCGCCCCCTCCTCCATCCGTTCCGCCAATCAGCTCTGGAGGATCGGAGCAGAGAGGGGGGAATCCAGCCACTCCCCTGTCACGGCAGAGAGCCGTGACAGGATCGAGAAGTGAGCGAGCGCCGGTATGTGTTCGCTCACTTCCCGATCTACTGAGCCGACCTGTGACAGTCTCATTGTCACAGGTCGGCTAGAACTATGAGGTGAGTGAAAATGTCCTTTAATGTCTGCTGATCCAAAACAATAACAGTTACTGCAGGCAAGCCTGGTTGATAACATAGAAAAATGTATCAAATACAATCAATCTCAGCTTCTGTACAAAGGTACGTTTACTAGCTCTTTATTGCGTATACAGCGGTAATGTATGTAATCCTGTAGGATGTAGTGTAGATGTGCCTCTCACAATCACTGGACATGTGACAATAATGCTGGACATTTTTGCTTGATAACTACTTGTAGGGATCAAGGGTATTGTTGTCAATCACTGCCTTTTGCATTTAAATGCAGCACTGCTCAAATGCAAGTGTTCCAATGCAAAACTCCATGAAAGGCTGGATTTGATCTGCTTAGCTTGCAATGCAACACATCCCAATAGAACCTGCTAGGTCCAAAGAAAGCAACACAAAACAGGTCATATACAGTCTCAGGACTGTCATCCACACCGCACCATTAAAGTAAATGGGCATCTGGTGACCTGCATTTTATGTGTGCTTCATGATATGACAAAAACATAAATTCATCTACTTACATAAGCCCTTCATGTATTAACCAATATCTTGCAGGTGTATTCAAGAACAATGATGCTAAGTAAAGTGAAGCAATGGTGACTGATTGTATAGTTCTGAAGCACAACAGGGTACAAATGTGTCCACCCAAAACAAAAACTAAAACCTCTGCCCTCTTGTCACAGTGTATCAGGCAGTAAGCACTCAATTTAATGAGTCCACCTTGTTGTAAGATATAGATAGCTGTAGATGCACAGTGCACACACACACAGTCAGTCAGCCATCTCCTCGCTGTTGCTATCATTATTGTTTGGGAATTACTAGTACCTTGAATTGGGACTGAAGCTGATCGAGGCACCACCTGCCATTTCCCGCCATTTCACTGAGCTCACATTACGCTCCGCAGCACACACAGACAAGTATTTCCCTCTTGGATTGGAACCAAAGCTGATTGAGGCAGCACCTGCCATTTCCCA
Organism: Nanorana parkeri; assembly: GCF_000935625.1. Taxonomy (NCBI): domain Eukaryota; kingdom Metazoa; phylum Chordata; class Amphibia; order Anura; family Dicroglossidae; genus Nanorana; species Nanorana parkeri. Next base: position 3,290,772 of record NW_017306292.1, on the reverse strand, counting down.
CCATTGCACTGTGGGGGGGAATTCACACCTGGACACAGATTGTTTGCATCCATGCAGTCATTACATATCATTATTATCCACTCTGCTGGCCTGGGTAACTTAGCTGTGCTTTATGTAATTATGGGACCAGGAAACTCTGGGGGGTTGAACCCCCCTATTCCCCTTCTTATCTACACCTCTAGCTGAGTATCTTCTTTATAGAGGCAGGGTCACTGTAAGGGTCAATGGCACCTTTTAAACTTTAAAAAGCTATTCACACATCACTGTACACATATCCTGTATGCCTTACTCTATAATGCAATCTCAGGGAATAGATGAGGGAGGTATTGACAGGAATGGAAGCCACAGATGCTGCAGGCACCATTCTTTTAGGTGTAAAAACAGTGCCTGCAGCATCTGTGGCTTCACTTCCTGTCAATGTGTGTATTTAATATGCCACTGACAAGGATCATAGAAACACTTGGCAAGCATTAAGAATGTGGCCATAGCACCTGCACTTCACATATATGTATATAGAGTCTAACTAACCCAGATATTAATAAAAGGTCATAGAAAAGCAAGGAAGCATTGAAAACATTACAGGAAAAGCTAATATTGTTTTCTGGCACTCAAAAGTCTAATGGAATTTACTAGAAAATATGCTCATATGGTTTGCCTTTGAGTTTTGGGGGTCAGCTTTGACTCTGACCAGCCTAAACTGTCCCAATATCTATTTGAAGTATCTCGGTGTCCCTAGCCATAGTGTTGATTGCTTCTACCAACACTTGTTAATAAGTTCCAGTAGTTGGTTACAGAGAGGTTAATATTGTGACTTATGTAGATGTGTCACCTCAGATTATCACTGTTGGAATTGTTTCTGGGGGTAGATCTGGTTGATACAAAACCAGGAGCATAGAGCTAGAGAGTTTCTGAGGAGCTTCAGCCACGGAAATAAACAGTGCATCTTGACATTTTGTGGGATGTACCTCCATGAGCCCATTTAGAAGATGTGGTGCTGAACTGGCTGGTAGAGAGAAGCAATCTGGCCGAGAAGGACCTTTTTCCTGTCTTGGTGCTGTTCTATAGTAAAAAATTGTATTTTCTATTAAATACGCAAACCCAGGCTGCCATTTAATTAGGTAAAACACCTTGAAATCATTTACCACACCTCTAAACTTAATCAGTAAAATAGTGTTAAGAACAATAAATATAAGCAAAGTGCAAAAAGCCATATCATCCAATCAGAATTTACCTTACTAAGCTGATTACACTAAGTTGAACTGAAGGACCTTTTTCCTGTCTTGGTGCTGTTCTATAGTAAAAAATTGTATTTTCTATTAAATACGCAAACCCAGGCTGCCATTTAATTAGGTAAAACACCTTGAAATCATTTACCACACCTCTAAACTTAATCAGTAAAATAGTGTTAAGAACAATAAATATAAGCAAAGTGCAAAAAGCCATATCATCCAATCAGAATTTACCTTACTAAGCTGATTACACTAAGTTGAACTGTGATTGGTTGCAATGAGTTACTGCACTGTCATTTCTCTTCACCCTGATTAATCAAACTGACCTGTTTGACTTTATTGCAAGGTGAATGTATGGGCTGGCCTGCTAAGTTTGAGTATGTGGGATCCTTCCCTGGTATGACTCAGGGCTGAAAATAAATACAATGATGATGATGATAATGATCACTCAGATTAGAAATATGTGTGTAGATTGATCCATGCAGCATAGCAATAGTATCATTCATACATATAAAGTATATACATTGGTGGAGGGATGTATCAAAAGTGGAGAAGACAGAATATGGAGCAATTGCCCACAGTAACCAATCAGCTTGTCTCTTCAGTTAAGACTTGAAATGTAAGAGAGAAGCTGATTGGTTGCCATGGGCAACTGCTCCAGATTATATCTGCTCCTGGTTTGATATATTTACCTCATTCTATTTTTAGATCTGCAATGTTTATAATTTTACAAAAGGATCCAAATATAAAACATTCAAATAAAAAAAAAAATGTATTCCAAGTAAGCAAATAAGAAAGAAACAGGTGCTCAGTCCAGGAATGGTTTGTGTGATGAGCATGATGTACTGAAAGCAATAATTTATTAAAACAGGACTTAGCACATCTCAGTGTGCTACCATTTTAAATCACTGTTTTAAAATTGCTGTAATGTTAAAATGCTGTTCTACAGTGCAAACATTGTTCTTAACACAGTATCTCATTATCAAACACTTGCATTAGCTGGTTGTACAGTGGTTCCACTGGGAACTAACTACACTAACTGCAGTGGCCCACACCCTTCATTTTGGTATAAACCAAAAACACAAATATTTAGTAGAGAAAAGCTGAACATAACATTGTAATATAAAGAGAAGTTAGGTAGACTTTCTTTCTGACAGTGAAAATATATATGTTCCAATAACAGATCACTTAGAAATTGCTACTATGCTTTATTTGTAAAAATATTAAATGTTTTTCAACATGCAACAACATGCAATGTCTAAATATGCATGTTAGTGTGATAATCATAATGTTAGTTAGTTTACCAGTGTCGGTTAACATTTTTAAGGTTTTCTTTTACATAATATATCTTCTTGTATATGTACATAAGAACAGATTTTCCTTGCAAGAGCAAACTGAACTATGCTATACAAGGGTGTCTTGACTGACTCCAGATCAACTACAGGTTTAGGGTTCTGATAAAACAAGGTTTTTCCATGTACACATGTATTCAATAAACATATCCTACAGTTTCTTTCTACAAATCATGTTGTAGGACCTAATTA
>NW_017306292.1:3236466-3287712 GCF_000935625.1 Nanorana parkeri | reverse complement strand
TATATATAGCGCATCTTGGTGCCATTTTGTTTTCATTTTGATTTAAAAAACACTATACTTTTTCTTTTACTGGAATGAATAGAGAAACCAGGGGTGTGGAGTTTTAGTGACATTCTACATGATTAAGAATACATTCACAGTGGTAAGTTTGGTCTTTTGCCATTACTAGTCCTTCCCTCTGCAAAAGTGATTTGTAAGCTGTCTTGTCTGGACCAGGAGGGTGGTCTGTTGACATTATGTAGGACAAATATGCACACCGGTGCCAGTGAACAACAGTAAGGAAACTTTCTGTCATTAAAACTTCACCTCCAACAAAAGTAATTCAATTACTGCATAGCACACCATATATGCAGAGGATATAATTTATAATTCAGAAGGGAAAGGGCATTGATTCATTACATTACTTTATCAGTTGCCAGCAGTCCATTAAATTGCACTCCAGGCCACAAAAAGAACTTACTGTGATCACAAAAAAGCCACAGCAGCACGTTCTGGCCACCATTTTACCAGTGCTTTTATCCCGATTAAACAAATTACCTGTAAGAAGAAAGGTTTTTGGAATTGTGAAATGAAAGTGATGGACCCATGTGGTTATTCTCTTGGTGTTTCTAATTCAACAGTAGTTGAGTGGTGTAAATATGTTTGGGCTGGCTAACGGGTAGAAAGTTTCTGCAACCCAAAAGACCTCCACAGTGTCCTTGGCTCGACAGTGTACACAGTAGATGTAGGAGTTGAAGTGCTTCACCAATTAAAAAAGTCCAGATACAATTTTATTCCATTTGGGTCAGGTGACATTCAAGAAAAGTAGTCACCACATTTTGGGGGTTCAAAACACACCTACTTTATCAGGGCTTATTGAAAGAAATCATGTATGTGGACTACAATCCCTGCAGCAAGTTGTATTTAGTTGTGATGGGGGTACTTTAGTCAGCTAGTTTGGCATCACAACTCAATACAACTCTCACAAAGACCTAACAGGCACAATTCTGGACTAAGGATATTAGGAAAACCATGGGCGTCCGCAATTGAAACTAATCACGTGTTGCTAAAATTCACAAATATATCTCCATTGCCATACTGCATGGAAGAAGTCCACACTCTCACCGCATAGGTCAGAAGTGGCTAATCCCAGTGATTTCAATCTAACCAGAGTGTAGTATATTTGCCTCTCGAGGAGATCAGTGACTTTATATATGTTGAATCAAATTCTTGCCAACTGTCCTCAGTCAGTGTAGGTATATTAGTCGCACACTTACTTTGTGCTTTGTGCAGCCTATCTTGTTTGGCATCCAGGAGTACAGAAAAATAACTTAGAAACCAGTTGTGTTGTATCACCAGTTCTGATGTAATGTTTCAATAAAAGAGTCTTTAGTTGAGGGTGTGTGAGGCCTAATTGTGCATGAGTAACATGATTAAGGTGTATGCAAAGGAAAATCTAGGAGGAAGGATGAGAGTTCTCATAGAATTGTGTCAGGTCCTTAAAGTGACATTAAACCCTCAGATTTTTTAACATAAAACAATACGGTAATGTGTACCTTACTGTAATCCATGGTTGTTTCCCTTCTCTTTGCTGCTCTTCCTTTTAAATTCTCATGTCTTCTCATGCTGGGCAGAACTTCCCTTTGCAGCTCAGTGCCTCTTCCTCATTGTCACAGGTTGGCTAGAACTATGAGGTGAGTGGAAATCACTCATCTCATAGTTCTCCTTTAACCCTCTTGGGCATGGAGTTCACCAGAGCTACACAAGTTGCCACTGGAGTCCTCTTCCACTCCTCCATGACAACATCACGGAGCTGGTGGATGTTAGGCACCTTGCGCTCCTCCACCTTCTGTTTGAGGATGCCCCACAAATGCTCAAAAGGGTTTAGGTCTGGAGACATGCTTGGCCAGTCCATTACCTTTACCTTCAGCTTCTTTAGCAAGGCAGTGGTCGTCTTGGAAGTGTGTTTGGGGTCGTTATCATGTTGGAATACTGCCCTGCGGCCCAGTCTCCAAGGGAGGGGATCATGCTCGGCTTCAGTATGTCACAGTACATGTTGGCATTCATGGTTCCCTCAATGAACTGTAGCTCCCCAGTGCCGGCAACACTCACGCAGCCCCAGACCATGAAACTCCCACCACCATGCTTGACTGTAGGCAAGACACACTTGTCTTTGTACTCCTCACCTGGTTACCGCCTCACACGCTTGACACCATCTGAACCAAACAAGTTTATCTTGGTCTCATCAAACCACAGGACATGGTTGCAGTAATTTTGAGGGGACAGCAAATGTACACTGATATACAAACTGTACACTCACTACTTTACATTGTAGCAACGTGTCATCACATGAAATGATATAATAAAATATTTACAAAAATGTGAGGGGTGTACTCACTTCTGAGATACTGTATATACCATATCCTTATTGAAATTAGACAGGACTTCAGCCTCATGGACAGACAAATGCGCTGTAAATGTTTACATTTATAGGATTTATATTGGTGCATACAGTGTAAAAGGGGAGTGGACACACACTCTCCATATATAGACATATATAGACATTTAAAACACATATAACAGGAGAATGACAATATCACGTATCTCACTTTGACAAGCTTAAGAGAAATAACAGTCTTTAAAAGCACCCTTGCATACCAAGCCTAATTAACAGCCTAAGTGGCCATGAGGATCAAAAAATCACTAATATCAGGACTCTTCTCTCTATTTTAGTTCAGAATGCATATAAAGAAAGGTTGTGAAATATCCTGTATAACATTCAGCAAAAGTAATGAAGGATATTTCTAGTTTATTCAATTTGGAAAACTTTACAAAGTTAACTTTGTACAAATGATGTTACAATACAATTGTAAATAATTCTGCCTTGTGTGTTATAATTACCGTATTTTGCGCTCCCTAAGGCGCACCGGACCATAGGACGCAGGTTCTGTAACAGGTTCTGTGACAGAAGCTGTGACAGAAGCTGCAGTTAGTGACCGCTGAGACAGGTAGCGATTCCCCTTTGATCCCCTGTGATTACAGCGCCACGGTCTCAGTGATCACACAGAGCAGACAAAGAACGGAAGTTCTTTGTCTGCTCTATGGGTTCTATGGTAAGCTCCTATGCAAAAACCATGGCAGGCAGGGGGGGGAGGTTGGGCGGACACGATCGCCACTGCCGCTCAGTTTTAATACAAGTGATCTGGTTAGATCACTTGTATTAAACGAGCAGCTGCTCCCACTGTACATTTAGCTCTGCTTTAGCAGGGCTAAATGTACAAAAAATTACTCGCCCGGCGCTCGAAACTGCATGTTCCAGCGTCTGTTATAGGGATTCGCTCCATAAGATGCACACAAATTTTCCCCCGCCTTTTTGGGGGAAAAAAGTGCATCTTATGGAGCGAAAAATACGGTAAACAAACTATTAAAAAGGTTGTTCTTTTCACACTAGTTGCAATCAAATTGCATAGTATTTAAAGAGGAATTATGGGGAGAGTGGATTACATCCCCATAAATATAGCCGACGCGCGACACTGAGCTGAGACTCGGCTCTAAGATCGGGAACTGAGTGATCACAAACCACTGAGTAGATCCCGGTTTTCTCCCTGCAGAGAGTGATGACTGTCAGTCACCGGGTCCCTGCAGGGATTCCCCCCTCCACTCTCCATTCCATCAGCACTGACTGGAGGAACAGGCAGGGGAGGGGGAGGGTACAGCTGGCTCTGCCTCTAGAGGCGCAGAACCAGCTGTCAATATTGTCGGGATCCGTCCCGGCTGCAGCACGGCTCTGCACTGTCACCATATAGCGGGACATAGCTATGTGAATATGTCTATATGTTTAGAATATGTCCTCCTGTGAACCTAAAGAGAACTATGGCAAAAAAAGTTGGGCCATTGTTTTCTTTTAAGTATAGTTTTGGCAAGCAAACTGTGTTGCCAAAGCTATATTTTAACACTACACAAATTACATTTTTAATAATATTTTTCTGGTTCTTAGTATCATTGCCAGTTTCCCCATTCCTGCTCTTTAGTTATCTTTAGCTCAGAATGTTTTTCCTTTATACTGTTTTTAAAATAATGATTGCAATCAACATGTTTCTGAAGACCACCTTACCATGTAAGGGTTAAAAACCAGATACCTCCACCTGGGGAAGCAGTAACCACAGCACTCAAGGAACAATCAACTACACAGATTGCCGCCTGATTATTGGCCCTCCTTCTACTAAACCCAAGCTTTGCTATTGGCTAGCAAGGCCACCTATCTTATATGGCAGCCTCCGGATCCTGTGCATTTCCAAGGATCAGGAGGCTGCCAAATGGGATGGGTAGCCTTGCTAGCTAGTGCTGGGCCTATCATTTTCCAGTAACTTGTGTGGTCAACACATGTCTAATAGAATGTGAGGAGTTTGGGGATCTGCAGGTGGCCTGAAGATAAAACAATTATAAATTGCCTGTTTTATGGACCTTGAGCCTCCTTAAAAGCCAAGTTGAACCTACAATCTCACGTTAAGAGAATATCATTATGTCAACTCTACATCACTCTTCTGATGGACAATAGAAAAACTGTCCAAAAACAAAATTATACTCTGGCCAAAGTCCAAGAAAAAAATCATCTTGTAAACAACCTTTCAAAGTTTTTGTATGATTAAGATGTATAGATAACACATTTCACCTGTAGACAAAAGGTCTTTTTTAGCTCACTTATTCTCTGCAAATTCACATGTGCAAATAATAACTATGGGAAAATAAAGAACTTGTTTATCATTTAGCAGGGATATTCCAGCATACTGATACAATTAAACGGAATTTCTAATAATGGCAGAGCCTGTCTCTCAAAGGAACCTGTTTTTACATGCATATAAATAGGGATGTCTACTTGTATCGGTATCAGGGGCCGATGCTGGGGACCTCACAGCAGCTGTCTTTGACAGTGCCGGTCCGGCCGCTCATCTACTCCTTCCCGCCGCCCACAGAGACTGGCACAGCACTTGACAGCCTCACACCCACTTGTACTGCCCTGGAGCCCAGCACACACCTGTTCAGCCATGGAGAGCCTAGCATCCACCTGCAGAGCCCTGGAGAGCCTGGCACCCATGTGTACAGTTATGGAGAGATCTGCAGCCCTGGTGAGATCCTAACATAGCCCTAGTGAGACCAAAACCCAGCCTTGGCCACATCTGCACACAGCCCTGGGAGACTCAAATGCAACCCTGGTGAGATCTGCACGTAGCCCTGTTGAGACCCAAACGCAGCCCTGGCAAGACCCAAATGCAGCCCTGGTCGGACCACACTTGCAGCCCTGGTGAGACTTGCATGCAGCCCTGGTGAAAACCAAACACAGCCCTGATGAGACCTTCATGCAGCCCTGGTGCAACCTGCGTGCAACCCTGGTTAGCATTAGTGCTGTAATACAGGTGCTGTAACACTGTACTGTATAGTAGATCCCAACTGACCTGGGGAAACAGAACATACAGAGGCGTGAGCTTACTTATGGCCTGGTGTGCCCCGGGACTGTCTGACAGCACGACTGGAGATCTACAACAGACATCTCAACTCTCCCGGATTTTCCGGTAGTCTCCCGCTATTAGTTAGCGGCTCCCGGACACCTGGGAGAGAAACATTTTCTCCCAGAAAGGTTTACTCTGCTCGATCTAGCAGAGTAAACCTTTCCGTGCTGTCTGGTTTTGGTTTTTTTCTGACATCAGGGCTGCCGGCCGCCATCAGTAAGAAAAAGAAAAGGCATAGGAACTAATGCCAATAGATTGCTATTGGCTATTTCAATTTGGAATAGCCAATAGCAGACTAGCTATTGCACCCGACTACTGCTGCTGTCAATCAGGGTGGACCTGAAGTTCTCCATCAGGTCCACCTCTGCTGACTGACAGCTTGCTATTGGCTTTTGCAAATTGAAATAGCCAATATTGATCTAGCTATTAGTTCCTATGCCGTTTTATGCCATTAGCTTCTTTGCTATCTGCCGTCATTTCGGGGGTTTAGCTTCTTTGCTATCTGCCATCATTTCAGGGGGGTGCTCTCGTCCTTGTTGTTGCACCGCGGTTAACAGAGGGCACCTCCCTGAAATGACTTATTTCAGGTTGGGATCCATGTCTACAATGCACTGTACAGTATTCCATGAGCCTACAGTACAGTAGTAGGAGTGATCTAGGGGGGAGCATATGCACAGCTCTCGATCACAGTCACAGCTTCCCACAGGGACAGTACCAGCGGAAATCACACTCTTTGGCCCCAATCTTCTACCCTCTCTATCCTCCCATTCTGGAGAGCCCTCTCTCCCTCTCCTACAAAGTCGCAGAGGAATGACAGAACAGTGAGTGCACTGTGGGGGGTTTTTGCCGGTTAATGAGAGTTTAAGTTAGTTGAATACCAGTTAACAGAGAGTTTGTTGTATTGGGATGAGTACATTTTACTCTCCCAATACTTCTCCTTTTATAATAATGATGTTTCACAAATAAATGCAGCTACTGTACAATGATAACAGGAACATTTTAACCTGAATTAAAGACTATATTGTCTGTAAATTTTCACACTTAAAGCTGAACTCCAGGCAGATATAAAAGACAAAATAAAAATGCAGCACTGTAACCATAACACATCTTCACTAATATATATTTTGTAAATGCAAGCAATGTCAGTACCTTTAGTTTCGTATCAGTCTCTTGTAGTCCCTGTACAGCAGAGCTCAGATACTGTATGTTTATTCCATTTGTATATTTCCCTGTTTGACTGGGCACACACCTTACAACCTGGTTGTAAGTTAATAAAAAAAAAACGTATGATCTGCCTACCTTGGACAGGCATATCGTACTTGTGATGATCGCAAGCCCACCCCACTGAGGGGCGGGCTTCCGATGACCGCAATGCCGAACGGGCAGTTGCGCACACCGGCGTGTGCGGCTTTTATCTTGCGAACATGCCACAAACCAGCCGAAGATCGTACGATGGTCGGCTGGTTTTCAAACATGTTCCTAAGGTAAAAGTCGTGCAACCTTACAGTAGCAGAGGTCGCACGGCTCCCACACACCTTACGATAATGGAACGATCGTATTATCGTACGATTATTGTAAGGTGTGTGGGCACCTTTTGTCTGGAGTTCAGCTTTGAGCACAGGAGGGCTTAGTGTTCAGCTGGTTATACTAACGAGCTGACTTCAAATTCACTATGTACCATATCAGTCAGCATCAGCCCATAGACAAGTAAGACAAAACATAAATTTCTAATGTAAGCAAGAATCCATATCAACAAGGCATAGGTGTCACATGACGTTTATATGGCTTTACTAAAAATGATAGCAATAAAAAAAATAGCAAAGATGTGTAAATAAAGCAAAATTGTCTTGATCTTGTTCCTAATTTTGAACTCCAAACTCAATGACAACACTTCCTAGAATAAAAGTTTCCAAGCATACTGTTCGTGGAATGGAGAGAAATCACAGTAAAATTGTTCATGTTACTGATATATTTTGTGCAGGTGCTCCAGACATTTTTTTCATTACTCCCGCCATTACATCCACTTTAATCATTTACATGAGAAACACTACCAGCCCCCAGCTCCCTGCTCATGAGTGACCCACCAGCAATAAACCACTTTCTTAGGCCAACCACTGCCTATATCAACACCCCCACCCACTGCATTTGCCCCATGACACTGTAGCAATGCATGTTGAGAGTTGTGGAGGTGTCACAGCAACATGAAAGCTCATTTGTATTTTAAAGTTCATATAACTGCACTATACATTATATTAAGAAAAGAAATAGTAAAACGTGTAATGAAAAATGTGTATATACAGCAGGTTTATGTTGGTCTTGATTTTAAAGTGACACTAAACCCAGGAATGAAATCTTAAAAATGCATTCAAGTACTTTACCTATTAACAGAAATGTATCTTGTTTGTGTATAACTCTACTGTAGATCCTCAAATCATCTCTGAATTGGTGCTGACACTGTCCTTCCTTCTGGAGGGTGACTACTTTTGTTCCCCATGGTCCCTGTGTGTGTTATAAAGTAGCCACCGCTCCAAGCTCGCTCCCGTGATGGACTACAATCTCACATTTAGTTTACTTATTTGTATTGAGATTGTAGTCTATCACAGGAGCGAGCTTGGAGCGGTGACTACTTTACAACACAGACAGGGACCATGGGGTCGGGTGACGTCACATGTATACATAGGTACCGCTATCTTGGACGCAGCAAGATGCCGGTGCCCATACAAAATGAAATATTGTATGCCTGCATATAGTTTTGTTTTGTATATTCGGGCATATAATAATTTGTTATTTTAGATTCAGATGAACTGCCCAATCAACAGAATTTTGTGATTTAGCAAGTTCGTCCAAAACAGAATGCACTTGTCCACTAATAATCATATTGATCTAGAGGTTTGTACACGTACTTATTAAGGATGCCCATAGGATAAACTTCCTCAATGCAGTGACACAAATATGCACTTCCTTGTGTCACCACGCTCACAAAGCCTGCAGTCCAAACTGCAACTCTTTCTCCTCTCTCACAGTGAACACAAAAAACACCTACAATGTAGCCTTATTATTGCTAGCTGGTAGCAATGCATTATGGGATATGTAGTCTTGAGAAATTGAGGTTGCATCACATCAAGCAGCAGGGAAAGAGATGCAAAGCACTCTGGAAATCCTGGAAGCTGGTGAAAGCGATGGGCAGACAGAAAGTAGCACTCACTACATAAAATAAACTTTGATTCCATTATCAAAAACAACTCTAGTATGTATTCCTATCACAATGCTGATCTTATAGCAGGATAGTATACGCTCTGACATCAGAACTCCTTTAATTACGGAACATATACAATATCTGTGGCATTTTTAAAGCACTACAGTGCTTTGAAAAGGTATGCAGTACATGTCTGCCGTACATGTACAATTCTTCATGTTTTATTGCTTTAACCACTTGAAGACCAGGTGTTCCACCCCCTTCCTGGCCAGGCCATTTTTCAGTATTCATCGCTGCGGCACTTCGACTGACGTTTGTTCCATCATACAACTCTGTACTGAAACTAATTTCATACCATGTTTTGGGGACAGATAGAGCTTTCTTTTGGTGGTATTTAATCACCACTGGGGTTTTTATTTTTTACTATATAACAAAAAAAGTATCCTAAATTTTGAAAAAAAACATGTTTCCCTATAAAATGTTATGAAACATTTATTATTACCCCAATTTTTTGGTACAATATAAAAGTCGGGGTCACGTCGAGTAAATAGACACTAAACATGTCAAGCTTTAAAATTGCATATTTGTAAATATTTTTTTTAGCTTCTTTATTTTTTTTAATGCTTTAATTTTTTTTTTTAGACTTAACTTTATTGCTATCACATAAGGTACTAAGAAATCACCTATGTGATAGCCAGTTCACCAAACAGGTCCTCTTTATGGAGACATCAGGGGTCTCCAAGACCTCTGATGTAACCTAGGGACCCCCAGAGAAGCTGAGGAAGCAGAGATCTGCTTCCTCAGCTTCTCTCCGGTGTTCAGCACCGGAGAATGACACCGAATGCAGGAAGTGATGTAATATACATCACTTCCTGCTTTCAGGGACAGGAAACGAGATCAAAGGGAGATCGAGTAATGATCTCCCTTTGATCTGCTGTTAAGAGCGTCGCCGTGCCGGTCCCAGCCGCACTGGTCACAGCAGATCACGGGACCGGCAGCGAGGAGAAGGCGGGGTATGGGGGGAGGGGCGCACACCCGCAGCTCCTGCAAGCGATCGGGCGTCTCTAGAGACGCTGGCTGTTTACATGCTCACAGTTTCCCCTCTCGTGTGCGCGCCGAGCGCCGGACACGAGAGGGGCAGGACGTCTTAAGCACCCTACCGCTCTTAGCAGACTCCCGTCTGGCCATTCACAAACGGCCATGGACGGGAGGTTGTTAAGGACCCTGCTAGTACAGCTAAAATGTATTTTTAACTTTGCCGCCAAATTGGGATAACACCTATTTTATATTTGTTACATGTTTCTCATTCACATAGTACAACTTAATTTTTTTTTTTTTTTTTGCTGCTTGCACAATACATGCTCTATTCTAAAAGAAAATGTGTTCTGAGATGCAAGGGGGTTCAGGTTAATGTTAACATAATTAACCCTGTATGTACTGTGGCAGCAGATCTTACTATCAATTGGATTTAAACAATGTCTGTCCTAACAAAGGGTTAGAGCTCTAGAAGCATTATTTGTTAATGCTCAGGGATAGGGCTTAGTCTGTCCCTAGTATTTCTATTACGACAGCCAGAGTTTTCTTTCACTTGGAAATTGAGAGAGAAGCTATCAAATGCTACACAGACACAAAAGGAAATAAATATGTTTGAACAAATTACTTTTAGGTATGGCGTGTGAATAGGAACGCATAACAAACACGTAGTGGGGTTTTCTCATATTGCTAAATGCTAACTACACTTTAGGCGCTGTTGTGGCCTGAGCAGTGTCAGCCCTGCCCAGTTGTCTTTTGCTAAACCACTGAAATCCTCACAATCTCATAGATCTACAACATAAAGAATAATTAGCTAATTTGTCTGTAGTCCATGATAAGACCTAGGAGGGCTAGATAGGCTATTTGAGATAACACAGGATGTTTTCAGAGGATACAGGATAACTCTAAGTCTCTGACAAGGTCAATAGGTTTTTTTTCATTTTTTTATTGCACTTATCCAGCAGATATAACAAAACTCTTATAGTATATTTAACAGACCAAAAAAGAGCAAATAAGAGAAGTTCATTGTTAGGGTTTACATACACGTTAAGAGTAAATAAGAAACTTTGTCCAAACGTTGTGTACTTAATTAATAAAACCTCCAGTATAAACATAACTTATTGGTCCGAAATTAATAAACATACCATTAACATGTGTGCATTATTTTAGGTTCAAGAGCTTGCCAACATTAAATACAATTCTGTCAATATAAAAGCACTTTAATAATATTTACTGTGTACATGTTCACAACTTGATAAAACACTATGGGGTGGGGGGGGGGGATTTATCAAAACTGGAGCAGACAAAATCTGGAGCATTTGCTTATGGCAACTAATCAGCTTCTCTCTTCAGTTTGTTCAGTTAAGATTTGAAAAGAGAGAAGCTGATTGGTTGCCATGGGCAACTGCTCCAGATTTTGTCTGCTCCAGTTTTGATAAATTCCCCTCAACATATTTCCTATAACATCATCATTATGGGTTGGGAAACATTGCCTGTTAATCTCATAACAGACCATCTCCACCTTGCATTGATAAGCCTTTGTTAGCCTAAAATGGCTGAAAACATGGAGCGTCACACTTAATCTGAATTGTGTTTCTCAATATTCAGAAATGTTACTGGTAAATATCCATTTTCCTTTCCATAAAGTACCATGTATACTAGATGATTTAGGATTACTCATTCAATGTAAAGGTGCAAATTCTCTTTGAAGGATGCCACCCACCAAAACTTTTTGACATGGCCAAATGAGGTCTACAGTTTCTCATACCTCATATTTATTACTCTATGTTCCCATCCGTAATTATGATACATAAAGCTGGAACTACCAAAGGAGGAGACAACTTTTACTAAGCAAAGCAAAAAATTAATTCAGTGAAGTGGATAAAGTGAAGCTATATCATGTACAAGAACAATCCTGTTTGCTTTGAACTTCCCTTACATATGGTTATGTATTCAGAGTGAACTAATTTTCTTGTTATTTCGCTTAGCTTTTGTGAACAATCTCTGCTTTAGTCAATTATCTCCAATGCTTACATGAACTCCTTTCCCCAGATCAGAAAGTCAAGGGCCAGAAGCAGAAAACACATGGTGCTGTCCATGGTACTGTAATAGTAAGAACACAATACAAACAATGCAGGCATGTTTAAAAGTGGAAAGAGAATGTGCAAAGAGTCATAAAGCAGAGCAACCAATCAGATTTCATTTTACTGAAACATGAGTTCTGATGGATCGCTCTTGGTTAGCACATTGCCATTTGCTTTATTAGATATGCTGAACAGTGGTAGCCTATTGTACAAATACCATGTATGATAGCACATTGTATATAGCTGTATGCATGAGTGTATCAGAGGAACAATTACTTACAACACCAGCTGATGATTGAAGCCACCTCTTGCTCCTGAGAGCAAACCAAGTTGACACAAAGTTGCTGCACTCAGCGCAGTAAACACAAGCCTTTTTTTTTTTTTTTTCCTCTGCGCACTTTAGCTTCTGTTTAATTCAAAGGAGGTACTCACCATGTTGACTTCAGAGACCATATCTATGCTTGCCACAGCTATTCTCATTCCAACCTCAACAGGAGGGCCTGTGAAAGAGAAAGCAACAGACAGACGTGTCACAGCACCCATTTGCATATTAATTCTGGCATCATTTTTCAGATGGATTGTTGGTGCTGGTTGTTTATTCACGTGTGCAGTCAATGTGCAGTGTGCATCAACAAGAAGCACAGAAAATGGGTATGTTATTAACATGGATAAAATATGACCATAGATGGTTATTTTTACCTCCAAAATCTGGCCTCAGACGGATGTCATAGCCTTTGAGCAATCTATCCACTGTCTCTTTCACATATGACATGTTGCTGGGCTCATTAACGCTGGAGGGTAACAGTAATCAAAAATCATGTCAGACTCGCATATCTGCAGCCGCACATCTCACCTTTGAGCACAGCACACCATGGCTACCATCATAGGAAAAGACACAATCCCGAAATAGCCTCTGTCTTGGAGCGTCCACATTACTAAATGTAACTAAATAAAGGAAATGATGCTTAATATGAGAAAGATTCAACAAATGCAACTAAAGTCTGAAGCAAGGTGATAATTCCTAATAGGACGGCACATGCGCACTGCAAGCAGCATCAACAGACACCGTTTGCTGAAAAAGCTCCCTCTGTGAGAATTGAAAAGAGAAAAAAAAAAACATCCACGGATCCAGATCCTTATACGTTCTGCTTATACCCCTGCTTGGTCCATATAAAAAGATGCAAGGGGTGCTGTTACTGCCCAAACCTCAGTGCTCTGGACAAGCTGATCTCCTTGGACTGCTGAAATGGTCTAAGCATGGCTCTGATTGCAATCTGCTGTAGTAGTAGATCCTGTACGTGCTGTATCACTGGAGCCTGCTGATCAGAATGCGAAGTAGTCTCCCAACATAGGCTCCCAGCGTCTTTTTCCCGAGCTCGGTGTTCCTTAGCAGCCAGCAGCCATTCCCAAGGAAGCTGTTCTGGGAGAGATACGTTCGGTGTTACGTGCAATATGGCATCCCCAGCATCCCCATCAGCGTGGCCATCTCCTGTGCGCGCTGCCGATCAGATACTTCCTACAGTAAAAGCTGAGGGTGAAACAAGTATCCGGTCAAGGCTTTTCTCCCAGGACCGTACATTGTTCTTGTGAAACAAGTTAACTCTAACCTTACAAAGTCTTTTTACAGCTGTCTGTGGCAGAAGCGCTAGACACGCTGCTATTACTGTCCATTGTTTGGACTGATGTAGCAGCACACTTCGCAATCCCCTCCTTTGCTGCTTATGGTAATGCTTGCCTATACAGTCTCCAGTATTTGGACAGTCTATAGATGATCAGTGATAATGCTGTTTCTGATGTGAGCATTTCAATGGTGTCCTTAGTATTCATATTTTTTTTATGATGCTTATCAAGGGGTCTTTTCAGATTCACACAACTTTCACCGTAGAGTTACACATTTTTCTGTATAGTTTCAAAGGTGGCTAAGGCCGAGTAAGGTAGAAGCATGTCAGCGGTTGTTTTTTGTACAGATGCATGTGGAATACAATTTGGAAGAGCATCATGTGCCAGTTTTGCAGTTACTAAAACATGCACTCTGGAAGAGAGTAGGGATGAGCCGAACACCCCCGTGTTCCGTTCTAATTCGAACTTTCGAACATGGAAAAAGTTCTAATTCGAACTTAGAACTCAATGCAAGTCTATGGGGGTAGAACTCGGAAAATTAAATGTCCCCATTTTGAAGCCTTATATGCAATGTATTGGCCATAAAAAGTGTATGGGGATCCGGGTACTGTCATGGGGGACATGCATCAATGAAAAAAACACTTTTAAAAAATACAAATTTTAAAGGAGCAGTGATTTAACATCACTAAAAATGAAACATTAAAAATTAAAAATTCCTTTAAATATGGTGCCTGGGGGGTCCCCTTTCACTGACTGTAAAGTAGCGCATCTGTATGATGTATAGAACCTGTTTTCGCTCCTCAGCCTCATTCATGTGTCGTCGCGTTACATGCACGTACGCTTACTAACTCGCCACCCAGCCATCTGGTCTGGCGATAGCCCCATGGACAGTAAGCGAGCAGTCGCGGACAGCGGCTCCCCACGTTGCTGCCGGGCAAGTGCTTTCCAGTATCAGGTAAGTAGACTCTGAGTACAAATATATATATATAGACTGAGCAGTGTGGTCTGTGTTAAGGTGGCCACACACCTGACGATAATCGTACGATAAATGCGGGAAATCCCGCGATCGTACGATTATTGTAAGGTGTGTGGGAGACCTCTGCTACTGTAAGGTCGCACGACTTTTATCTTAGGAACATGTTTGAAAACCTGCCGAGAATCGCACGATTTTCGGCGGGTGTGTAGCATGTTTATAAGATAAAAGCCGGACGGGCCGGTGTGCGCAAGCTTCACACAAGCTGAGTCATAGGAGCCAACATTTTGAAGGAATGGATGACCGAGCACCCTTCTACTGTATAAAAGGGTGGGCTCACAGCAGCTATATTGTCAGTGTGTGTGTGTGTGCTGGAACAGTTAAGGTGCCCATACACTGTGCGATTATCGCACGATAAACGCGGGAAATACCGCAATCGTACGATAATCGCAAAGGGTATGCAAGGCGTGCAACCGTTTTTACTGTACGCTCGCACGTCTTTTGTCTAAGGAGCATGCTAGAAAACCCGCCGAGAATCGTACGATTTTCGGCTGGTTTTTAGCATGATCGTAAGATCAATGACGCACACACTGCCCGTTCAGCATTGCGGTCATCGGAAGCCCGCACCTCAGGGGGGCGGGCTTGCGATGATCGAAAGTACGATCTGCTTGTCCAAGATGGGCAGATCGTACGTTTTTTTAATTGCTTTACAACCATCGCAAGACTAAGGTCTTGCGACCCCCCCCCCCAACACACACACAAGTCTATTTGGCCTGGCATACTTTCTTATGCTAAAAATAATTGTACCGTAATAGGGCTGGTTCTTTTATCTTACCCAATTTTTACATGAATTTACAAAACTGAAATTTATATGCAACAGACATTTTGCAGCATGCTGAAATTATTTTGAAACTACAGATTATTACTCATCAGAACCCTATAAGTGTAAGAAGTGCATGAATCGGAATTGATCTCCCCAAGTGAGATTCCCTTTAACATGAAGGTGTGTGTGTGTATATATATATACTGTATATATACTGGGGGAAAAAACATATCTCACTACATCAGGAGTAATATTATATATCACAGGGGTTGCCGTATATATCAAAGGTTATTAAAGAATTCCCTGGTTCATATAGAGATTCACAGGAAGGTGCTAAATCTCTCAGGTGGATATCATGTTTCACAAAGGCATGCCAATAAACATGCGGACATGTCATATGTCACAGTGGACATCTTATAGCACGGGGTAAATAGGAATGCCAAAAATCATATAGATATACACAAGTTGATGCTAAATATCTTAGAGAGGGAGATGTCATATATCAAAAAGGGATTTAAATCCTCATAATGATATGTTATATATCCCAGGCGGATGCCATACATCAAGGTGGAAGGGGAAATGTCATATCACTAGGAGGTGATGAACATACTGTATGTGGTCAGGAGGGATATGGTTCCAGGTTCACTGCTACCATAGCTTTATGGTGAGTTTTTGGGATTGGCAAATCTCAAACTTTTGACTGAAAGGTTTACAGGTTCACTATCCCAAATACAGAACAACCTAAAATGCAGTGCATAATTTTTGCTTCACACCAGCTGAGTCGTAGGAGCCAAAAATTTGAAGGAATGGATGACACAGCACCCTTCTACTGTATAAAAGGGTGGGCTCACAGCAGCTATATTGTCAGTGTGTGTGTGCTGGAATAGTTAAGGTGCCCATACACTGCACGATTCTCATGCGGGAAATACCGCGATCGTACGAGAATCGTGCAGTGTGAATGAAGACGTGCGACCGTTTCTACTGTACGGTCGCACGTCTTTTGTCTAAGGAGCATGCTAGAAAGCCAGCCTAAAATCTTACGATTTTCGGCTGGTTTGAATGATGCTCGGGAGACAAATGCCGAACGGGCCGGTGTGCGCACTCGCACACTGCCCGTTCAGCATTGCGGTCATCGGAAGCTTGCGATGATCGCAAGTACGATCTGCCTGTCCAAGATGGGCAGATCGTACGTTTTTTAAAATTACTTTACAACCATCGCAAGACTAAAGGTGCCCACACACCTTACAATGTATCTGCAGATTTTCTGTGGTCAGATGGAAAAAGTGCAACAGATTGGCCCAGGTGGAGATTCCTCCATCCACACAGTTTAAGGTAGATGGCGGAATCTGTTGCACCTTTTCCATCTGACCACAGAAAATCTACAGATAAATTGTAAGGTGTATGGGCACCTTAAGGTCTTGCGATGGTTGTAAAGTGTATGGCCACCTTTAGGGGGAGCTGACTACTCTGTGTAGGGAGAAATACTGATTGATTGATTGATTTATGTATATATGTATACCATCTTGTCTTGTCTTGTTGGCTCTATATAAAGCCTGTATAATAATAATGATAATGTATGGATGGCATTGGTACATGTCCCTCATAGCAATCCCTAGCTTTTTTTTGCCTTCAGCTTACTTATTAGCCCTACAAATGGCCAGCATTGAATAACAAAATTCACCCCCTTAGACTTCATTGGGGTTTACCCCAACATTTGTAAACTTTGAACTTGGAGCAACATTTGCAAACTGATTTTTTTTTTGTAGGCTAAGAACATTTTCTACAGGTATAGAACATACCTATTGATTCTGCCAGAAATCTGTTGCACTTGTAACTTTCTGTGCAGTGAGCTGAAATCACAATCAAAATTATCAGCACTGCCCAGGTCTGTATGCAGACTATAGAACACCATTACCCATGTTATGAAGATGACATGAGATGAGGGAGAAGTGTTCTGTAGTCCTAACAAACTTCCTGCCCTACAGCGACAGTGGTGTTCCTCCAGAACAGTGAGTGAGCTTGTCACCCTAGGGTAGGAAGTGTGTTACTGGCATGATAACCAGGAGGAACAAAAAGAAAACTAATGCCTAAAAAAGAAAACGAATGCACCCAGCACATCTGGTAAGGTGTAATATATTCAATTTTGGCTCTTGGGTTTAGGTAATCTTTGGGGAACACTGCCCTTAAAGAAATATATTGCTGATTCTTCTTCTTCTTAAAATGCTAGCTGACAGGTTGTCAAGCTGGTGCGTTGGCTTCAGTACTTACTAAGCCTCTGACACAAAAGAACAATAGCAATAAAATAATTCTCTCTGAGAGTTTTCTTTTATTTTATATTTGCTGCATGCTAGTTTCTTAAAATGTTGAAGCCAGGCAGTAAGAATTCTCAGAAGGAGACCAGAAATGGCTACCCCACTGCCTCTCTGTACACACGCCTACTTTAAAGGACAATTTCACTTTAAATTAAGTTGTCCTTTAATTTAACCCCCATCAAATTGATTGCAGGCCACATTGTTAAATACTTACCCATATCCTTGAACCTGAGTTCTTAATTGTGCAGCACTGCCCTATGCATGCCACAACCCAATTTAGTCCTTTGGATGGTTTTTACTCCAGCAGATGGCTGGTAAGTAGAAGCATCGATACGTATGAGCATCGATAAGTATTTAAAAAGGCAGGACCTGGTCGGGAGGTTTTTCCTGCAAAGGTTGTATGACATTGGGCAGGTCCACACAGTAATAGGGATAAAGGTAAGTGTTTTACTATGCTGTCTACAGTCGAGACGATGGGATTATTAACAAGAAACCTTCAATAAATGTGGAGTAGTCCTTTAAGCCCCTATAACGCTCATATATGTTAGGCTTAATTCAGATGGAAGAAACTGGATTACCTAGAGGCAATCCACATAAAAAGAACTACACGCTCCATGCATAGAGGGTCTGCAGTGGGAACTATACCTATGATGCTAACCACTTAGTCATCATGCTGCTGAGTCATATCTACAGTGTTACTAACCATTGCTAATGGATTCATTGTTGAAATCCCAAGGTCTCCTAAACATGACTTCATGGGGCTTTTTGCTATGGACTCCCAATCAATCCTTACCATGTTCTCTGGGCCTGATTTAATAAAGCTATATATTTTTTACAGACATTTCACCCCCAGCAATGTAACAGGGATGTCAATGCCAGGTTTACCACAAAGCTTATGTGCAAGTGTGTGAAGTGACCATGCAGGCAATAGAAGCAAATTCACCAAAGTCAAGATGACTTTCAAATGTACTGTATGTCCTCACACGTGATCATGGTTAAGGATTTTGCAGATGAATGCACTCATGTGTTTTAATGTAATTTTAATGTTGGATACTTTATTTCTATTATCATTCTAAAATTTGAAATGTGTCCATACAAAATAATGAATAATATAATCATCCCATGTATAATTATAATTTACCAGTGACTATATAATAGTTTTAAACAATTTCTTCCTTACTTTTTGAAACTCTATACCCATGCAAGCATTGTACAATATGCTTAATTTCATTTACAATATCATACATATTTTTATTCACTTTGATTATACTGCAACACATTACAAAATTACGCCAACCAAGACATATATAAATACAATATATTGCCAAAAGTATTGGAACACTCCTCCAAATCATTGGATTCAGGTGTCCTGTGAAATGTCCTTGCTACTTAATATGTCGCGGTCAACTGTTAGTGGTATTATAACAAATTGGAAGAAACTGGGAACAACAGCAACTAAGCCATGAAGTGGTAGGCCACGTAAAATGACAGAGCACGGTCAGCGCATGCTGAAACGCACAGTGCACTAAAGTAGCCAACTGTCTGCAGAGTCAATAGTTACAGACCTCCAAACTTCGTGTGGCCTTCAGATTGGCACAACAACAGTGTGTAGAGAGCTTCATGGAATGGGTTTCCATGGCCGAGCAGCTGCATTTAAGCCTTACATCACCAAGTGCAATGCAAAGCGTCGGATGCAGTGGTGTAAAGCACGCCACCACTTGGCTCTAGAGAGGTGGAGACGTGTTCTCTGGACTGACCAATCACGCTTCTCTGTCTGGCAATCCGATGGACATGTATGGGTTTGGCGGTTGCCAGGAGAACGGTACTTGCCTGACTGCATTGTGCCAAGTGTAAAGTTTGGTGGAGGGGGATTATGGTGTGGGGTTGTTTTTCAGGGGTTGGGCTTGGCCCCTTAGTTCCAGTGAAGGGAACTCTTAAGGCATCAGCATACCAAGACATGTTGGACAATTTCATGCTCCCAACTTTGTGGGAACAGTTGGGGATGGCCCATTCCTGTTCCAACATGACTGCGCACCAGTGCACAAAGCAAGGTCCATAAAGACATGGATGAGCGAGTTTGGGGTGGAGGAACTTGACTGGCCTGCACAGAGTCCTGACCTGGCCTCAACATGATAGAACACCTTTGGGATGAATTAGAGCGGATACTGCGAGCCCGGCCTTCTCGTCCAACATCAGTACCTGACCTCACAAATGCGCTTCTGGAAGAATGGTCAAACATTCCCATTGACACACTCCTAAACCTTGTGGACAGCCTTCTCAGAGGAGTAGAAGCTGTTTTAGCGGCAAATGGTTGGCCAACTTAGTATTGAACCCTACAGACTAAGACTGGGATGCCATTAAAGTTCCTGTGCTTGTAAAGGCAGGCGTCCCAATACTTTTAGCAATATAGTGTAAATAAATAAAGTGAAGGGTCCATTAAAAAATAAAATAACAAAAGCAACTTTTGATGCAATGTTGCCCATCAATTTATAGATTTCCCCTGAAGCTCTTTTTGTTCTGCCACTGGATGTCCTCAGTCTGATGACACACATCATTCAACCCACTTCCTCTGCGCTCAGGTCATCCTGAACCCACCTGGGCAGTTTCTGGATCATGAAAGGAGAAGCAGCACAGTGCTTCCTATCAGCATGCTTCTTGTTAGCACATGAACTGATTGGCTCCTTGTACTGCTTCTTCCTCTCACTCTCCAGCCCTGCTGTACAGGGATTGCAAAAGGCTGATACTACGTCATATTCAGGTACTTTTACTGTTTGCATTTTAAAAATACATAAATGTACAGTATTAAAGAAGAACTCAGGGCAAAACTTTTATTAACACTTGCAGTGGGGCTAGCCTTGCACTGCAAGGGTTAACTGCTCATTTCTCTCTAGGTAAAAAAAAATATATATACTCACCTGAACTGCAGAGTCGACTGGCTCTTAGACAAGTCCTTCCAGCCTTTCTCCCCTTTCAGTGCAGTGGCCTAAGGTGCCATAAATGATCACGTTCTATACACAGTGTATAGACGTGAGGGCGCTGAGGAACATTGCAGTGTAGGAGGAGGGATGCTTTAGAGATGGAAAAAGAAGGGAGCTGGCTCACTGGTTCGGGTGAGTATAACTTTTTTCTTTTTAGCACCTAGACAAAAATGAGCAGTTAATACTTGCAGTGCAGGGGTAGCCCCACTGCAAGAGTAAAAACAAGTTTTTTTTTCCCGAAGTTCTTCTTTAATCACTACAAAGCTGCATGAATTTGTCTTTTCTATCTGCCTGGAGTTCAGCTTTAAGAACTTCAAGAAGTATGATTTTTTTTTTGATGTCTTATACTGCCATCAAATACTTTGATGAAGGTGTGTCCAAAAGAGCTTATAGCCAACTAAGTTACAATTTTGAAATATTTATACAGTGCCAAAATGACTCGCTGAATAAGTATTCATTGTATTCAATTTTTTTCAGTGAGCATATTTTTCAAGTTAAAGTGACACTAAACTCAGGAGTTTAATCTTAACAATGCACTCAAGTTCCTTAACTATTAACAAAAATGTATCTTATTTGTGTATCACTCAGCTGTAGAGGGTGGCTACTTTTTCCCCCATGCTCCCTGTATGTGTTGTAAAGTAATACACATTAGTAAACTAAACATGAGATTGTAGTCCATCACAGGAGTGAGCTTGGAGCGGTGGCTACTTTAATACACAGGGATCATGGGGAACAAAATTAGCCACCCTCCAGAAGGAAGGACAGTGTCAGCACCAATTCAGAGATGGTTTGAGGATCTACAGCTGAGTGATACACAAATAAGATACATTTTTGTTAATAGTTAAAGGAGAACTATTAACAAAAATGTATCTTATTTGTGTATCACTCAGCTGTAGATCCTCAAACCATCTCTGAATTGGTGCTGACACTGTCCTTCCTTCTGGAGGGTGGCTAATTTTGTTCCCCATGATCCCTGTGTATTAAAGTAGCCACCGCTCCAAGCTCACTCCTGCGATGGACTACAATCTCATGTTTAGTTTACTAATGTGTATTACTTTACAACACATACAGGGACCATGGGGGAAAAAGTAGCCACCCTCTACAGCTGAGTGATACACAAATAAGATACATTTTTGTTAATAGTTAAGGAACTTGAGTGCATTGTTAAGATTAAACTCCTGAGTTTAGTGTCACTTTAACTTGAAAAAAGTGAGCGAGCGACAGTATGTGTTCGCTCACGTCCCGATCTACTGAGCCGACCTGTGACAGTCTCATTGTCACAGGTCGGCCATAACCTCCTTTATAGGTTCATAGTTCTCCTTTAAGGTACTTGAATGCATTTTTTAAGGTTTAACTCCTGAGTTTATTGTCACTTGAATATAGTGATGTTTATTTTAAACCTAAACTGTAAAAACGCTCCAAATCCAAAGAAACAGCTTTGGTCCTCATTCACACTAGTCTCTGCCATTTGTTTTATTTATATGCAAGAGCAACTGATCTGTAAAGTATCATCAAACCTCATACGTCCCACATCAAGTTCTCCTGTGTTTTAATGTACTTGTGTTTACATGCATTTAGACACCTTCAGGGAATCAAATCTGCCCGTGGACACACATATTTCTATTCTTTGTAAACCCAGCTCAACTAAATGCACTTTAATGCTTTTAAAATCATTGCATGCATTTATATGGGTTTAGAAATGTCCTAAAACAAGGCATTTGATCACATGCCCGTGCAAATAAGTCCTTACCGTTCCCAAAAACAATTATCCTTTTTTAAGATTCAAACCTTTGCCATTACTAATCAACCTGGAACATGTTCCTTAGCAAGTCTTGGGGAAGTTGTTTCTGCCTTGGATGACTGGTTTCCCCCATTTAGTATGGTAACTGGTCTTGTTACCACCTCCGGGTCTTTACGTCAGCACTGCCTTCAGTGGTGGGTCCAGTCTTCAGATGTCCCAGTCATACTTCACCCACAGCCATTGACTGGCAACCTGAAACTCCAAGGAATAACAGGCATGTAGTTGGGTGAGGCAATAGTCATACCTACCTAGTTTTTCTTGCTATGTAATGTTAAGGAGGGGGCTGTGGGAAGTTATGTTTTCTCTAATTAACCCTGTCTGTACTGTTCTGACGATCTCCCCATCAGTTGTAAACTAGATTTGAACACAGTCTGTCCTAACTAAGGGATAAAGACTGAGAACCATTGCAAGGTAATGATAGGAAGCTCAGTCTATCCCTGAATTTGCCCCTTTACTTCTACCTTCAAACTGCTCAGAGCTTGGAATCTGCACAAAGGTCTTCACCAAAGACACATCTAAAAGGTAAGAAATATATTTTGAAAAATGACTTTCCATGTGCTGTGTGAATCGAGTTCTCAAATTGACTGCAAAAGTGGAAACACATTTTAAAGTGGTATTAAAGTCAAAATGTTTTAAAGGAGAATTTCACTCAACCTCATAGTTCAAGTCGACGTGTGATAATGAAACTCTCGCACGTCATTGTCACACGCCGGCTCAATAGATCTGGAAGTGAGCGAACACATACTGTCGCTCGCTCACTTCTCGATCCTGTCCCTGCACATATTTTTTAATGACTTTCACATTTTACATATGCTTGTGTTTCAGCATTTTTATGTCTGCATTAAGGGTCGGTATTTGTGGATATACTATTGTTTCGGTTTTAAAATTTCCATTTCAGTGCACCTCTAATTTCAACCCTTCCCTACTCTATCCACACCTAAAATGTTTTGGCTATACGTACACTTTATGGTGGTAAATGGTAGAAAAACATGTGCCTTACACTGCCAGTATGCTTGTGTTAGATGGCATGATAGCATTTCCTGAGTATCACGTCTAATGTGTTGTATTGCCTGTGATATAGGATACCACATAATGTATTCCCTGTCATATGTGGTATCCTGCTGGTCACATAATATTACTTTTAATATATGGTATGCTGTGATATACAACATACATGCACTATATATCTTGCCTAAAACATGGCATCTTAAGTGATTATGTGACATCACCTTGACATAGCATTTATTCCCAAACCTACCATCCAATATATCACATGGATGTCCCCTGAGACCTATAGCATCTGTGATATATACTGTCCTTCACAAGCTCCTTGGTTATGTATTTGCTGCCCTATAGTAATCAGAAGATTCCCTCTAATTAAAATGACAGTTACAAATGTATTACTAGGATAAATGAAGCCTAATATTTTGTTGTTGATTAGAAAATTGTTTACTGTCATTCCTTTGGCCTTACACCTTACTGTTACTAACCAAAACCTAGACCTATGCAGAAGTAATATGGTGATAAGAAACTAGAGAGGAAAAAGGTTTGTGCATAGGGGTTACCATGCTAATAAATATATTGAATAGGCAGCAGTTACAGGGTTATCAGAAACGATGGTCTTATGACATTAAATGTGATTAAGGTGTCCATAATCTTTAGTCTTCCATGCTTATGTGATGATGGTCCAGCAATAACTTGTAATAGCTTTGTAATGTTTCAGTGAGGTGCACCCGATAATGAGAGTTTGAGAGCATCACAAATCTGTTTTATGGGCCACAAAAGTCTTCCAGATAGCTGAAAAATCCAAGAATAAAATACTTTGAAAACCTCGGGTGTGCAAATAGCAGAACCAAGTCTCTCACATGTGAAAAGAGACCGATTACAGAGGAAGAAAATTATTCCAGCAGGTAAAGAAGCTGTCAATGATCATCAGCCAAATGGCCTATTGTTGTTTTGTATGATAAGCATTATGAAAAGTAGCAAATGAGGAGTTAATTGTGCTGTTATGGTATTCTGCATGTTCACTTTTACACCAGAGAGAGACACGGTAGGTTTGCAGGCATTATGGGGTCATCTTTAGCTGGAATCATATGAAAGGTATTGTGACAAGCATCTGATCAAAAGCACGAACAGGAGATGCCTGCACATGCGCTTCACCATCTAGTGGCTGCCGGTGACGAGCACAGCACAATCACGTTGGATGGGAAACAGGGATGCCATATTTTACATAACAGCAGTACCTGATCATGATTTCTGATTATGGGAGGGGGCTGGGGAAAAAAAAGCACACAAACCAATTACTTCTGCTCGGATATGTGCATGCAGAAGAGAAAACAGCCTATTTACAGGGCATCATAGCATATTGCACAGTACGCGGATCCATACAAGTCAGCACACTGCAGCACTATTCAGCTAGCAATACAAATCATCACGTTCTCAAGCAGCTATAGCAGAGGTGGAATGCTGCCTCATCTGCTTGTTTTGCAATCTACTTCCAATCATAGATCTGCACCCAGGTATGATAAACTTTAAATCTATACACATGAGTACATGAACATGAATTGGTATTATCCCCTGCACAGCAGCATTAGGAGATGGAGAGGTAAGTACTAGGTGCCAATCAGGCTCTACTGAATGCAGATGTGCTAACAGTGAGCATGCTGACAGTAGCAGGGAGCAGCGTGTTGCTGTTGCTGCACTAATAAGCAGATTGAAAAAAGGGACAATACTATATTCCTTAAAGAAGAACTCTGGGAAAAAAATATCCTTAGCCCTTTCAGTAGGGCTACCCCCACACTGCAAGGGTTAAGTGTTTGTCTTTGTCTAGGGTGTAAAATAACAAAATGATACTCCTCGGACTCCTCACATCCTATACAGAGTGTATAGGATGTGCTGACTAAGGGACCCTAAGCTTACAATCTGGTTGTACAATTTCCTTTAGGTCTGCAGGGGCATGCCTGATTATATGCAGATTGATTGTATAGACTAGATGGGTGCTTATATTACATCGTTTTGGTCAATCTAAAGTTGATTGTACAAAGATTGTATGGTCAGATTGTAACGTGTGTGGTACGCATTAGACCGCTGCAGCAGAGGGGGAGAGAGGCTGGAAGGTCTGGTCTAAGAGCAAGGTAGCTCCAAAAATCAGGTGAGTATAACTTTTTTAGTTTGCACCCTAGATGAAAACAAGCACTTAACCCTTGCCGTGCAGTGGTAGCCCCACTGCAATGGTTAATCATTTTTTCCCGGAGTTGTACTTTAGAACGTACAGAGAAAGTGGTGATACCCCTCTAAGATGTGTTCTAGCATAGGTATATAAATAAAAGTGGCTGGCCAAAATTACAAATCCTTTGGCAGATGAGACAGTTGTGTATTTGCTGTTTGCCTGGAGTTTAGCTTAAACATCTTAAAGAAGAACTCCGGGAAAAAAATAAGTATTTAAAATCTGCTGGCATACAAGGAGTAAAGTGCAATGAGGTGTACGCCATCTCCCGAAGCTCTTTTTTATTTATAATTTACAGTGAGCACTGATGCAGTGCTCATGGGGCTTGTAGTTCCAAGTGAGAGTGCCGAGGTTGCCTAGCCCTGGTCTAGTGTGTCGGAGTATGGGATACATAGCAATACCTATATTATTGGCCCTCAATAAAACTGTAAAATGTACATAAAAGAGAGAGCTCCAGAGGGTGGCATACACCTCACTGCACTCAACTAAGTGTATGCCAACAGATTTTAAATACTTTCTGGAGTGCACTGTACAATCACTGGACATACATACACTATATTGCCAAAAGTATTGGGACACCCCTCCAAATTGGATTCAGGTTTTCCGTGAAATGTCCTTGCTACTTAATATTTCACGGTTGCCTGTCTGGCCGATATGTTTCGGCGGCCGATATATCGGTGCATCCCTAGTTTCCACGGCCGAGCAGCTGCATCCAAGCCTTATATCACCTAGTGCAATGCAAAGCGTCGGATGCAGTGGTGTAAAGCACGCCACCACTGGACTCTAGAGAAGTGGAGACGTTTTCTCTGGAGTGACAAGTCACACTTCTCTGTCCAGCAATCCGATGGACGTGTCTGGGTTTGGCGGTTGCCAGGAGAATGGTACTTGCCTGACTGCATTGTGCCAAGTGTAAAGTTTGGTGGAGGGGGGATTATGGTGTGAGGTGGTTTTTCAGGGGTTGGGCTTGGCCCCTTAGGTCCAGTGAAGGGAACACTTAAAGCATCAGCATACCGACACATTTTGGACAATTTCATGCTCCCAACTTTGTGCGAACAGTTTTGGGATGCCCCTTCCTGTTCCAACATGACTGTGCACCAGTGCACAAAGCAAGGTCCATAAAGACATGGATGAGCGAGTTTGGGGTGGAGGAACTGGACTGGCCTGCACCGAGTCCTGACCTCAACCCGATAGAACACCTTTGGGATGAATTAGAGCGGAGACTGCGAGCCAGGCCTTCTCGTCCAACATCAGGACAAAATGAGCAGTTAACCCTTGCAGTGTAGGTTTAGCCCCACTGCAAGGGTAACTTTTCAAATTCCTGGGGTTCCTCTTTAAGGATAGCGGAAAAAGACATGGTAAAGAAATACGTTTTTGTCCTTGAGCCAATTGTGCATCCAGAACTACTGGTTTACTGTGCATATACAGCATGAAATTATAAATCCATTTATTCCAAACTACATACATCTGTTTAAGGCTTGTTGGCCATCACTGCAGTGTATCAAACCCGTAACATCTGAGGACTAGGGCATAGTCAAACATTCCCATAGACACACTCCTAATCCTTGTGGATGCCTTCCTAGAAGAGTGGAAGGTGTAATAGCTGCTAAAGGTGAGCCAACTCAAAATTAAACCCTACGGACTAAGACTGGGATCCCATTAAAGTTCATGTGCGTGTAAAGGCAGGTGTTTTCCACTCACCCCATAATTCTCCTAAAATAATGTTTTTTTCCCCAAAGCTAATTGGCACTGTCGTTTTTACAGAACCAGCTAAAGGATCTTTAGATATCTATTTTTAGTTTTTAATTTTTAGCTCCACTTTTTAAAAATAAAATGTAATATATTAAAAAAAGTTAAGCCATGCAGGTTAAAATATAACAAAATAATTAAATCACTAATGGCAGCAACCAGCCGCATGTACTTGGAAGCAAGTCATTTATTGTGCAGCTGAGGAGCCCTATACGTCAAGCACAGCCTTCCAAGATGGAGAAAAATGCCCACTCTGGCCTACCTTTGTTTATCAAAACTCAATTTAGTAAACAACAAAAAGAATAAGTGTCACAATATAGTGCACAGCAGCCTATTTACCTGCCAGTCCTGAGTGTACCGGAATGGGAGACTGGCAGCCACAAAGGCCAAAGTGATCCACCCAGCAACTCACAATATACACTCCTGATATAATATCCTGCTTGTAAAATAGACCATCATGGATTTATATATAGATTCTAGGAAAAGTAATTCTTGAAAGTGTCATAGAGCAAATTCAAAATTTAGACTGGTTTACACTTCATCAGAGGATCTTTGGTAAATGTAATCTGAAAAAAAAGCAAAAACATGAATTTATAAAGAATTAAAAAAATTATTGTGTAGTACAACATGAGTTGCTAAATAAATAATTTCAACTGTGTACAATGCTTTAATGTCTAGCCTTAAAGTGACACTAAAGTCTTTTTTTTTTTTTACATATATCTACTGCTAGCAAGCAGTAGATACAGTATATGCAAAAACATTTAAAAAAATAAATATACCAAATAGGTAAAAACTTACCTGCGTCTCTGCTGCTCACTCCCGGCTATAGAATCCGGCTCCGTGTAGGAGGATGTGTGCGGGCGCCTGTGCAGTGGAGATCACCAGCGGGGAGAAGAGGAGAGCTGCAGTGATAAGTCAATGCACGCAGCTGTGAGCGTGCACGCCGGACAGACTCATGGATCAGAGACCAGCACCGCTAAAACGACTGAAAGGAAGAAGATGTTCAGATCAAGAGGTATCACTAAAGGTAAGGCCTTAAAGCAGCATGGGGGGTGGAGGGGGATTACTTTAATGTCACTTTAAGCATTACTATACTGTTGAAACTCCAGCCCACTGAGCATGGCATCCTGCACTCACAGTGTACTAATGTAGAGAGTAGTGCAAGCATCATCAAATCAATGGATCTTTAAGCATTCAGGACCACTCACTCCCCAAAAAAAAAAAAGGTTAGCCTGTGTGTCACATGACATCACTAGCCAGAGGACATCATAACAAAAAGCATATTATAATGGTGGTGGGTGCTTCATAGGAGGAAGTCTTCTAAGTGGGGAAGGGGGCATGGAACACAGAGTTGGGCTATAACAATATAATGTGTTTTTGTTCGAACAAATTGCCTCTGAAGGAGACAAGTGCCCATATAATGCAAGGTATTTTTAGGCCCAATTGTTCGTCTTGTTGTGAAACTGACCAATAAAACTTTCTTTTAAACAATTAAGCTAATTACCCAATTAATTAACAGACAGTAACAGCTTGTATTCAGGAGATAACACAGTTTTTACTAGATGTTGGAGACGATAAGTGTCAGTATGATAACAGACGTAAATAAGGTTTGTTTAGACACTTTGAAGAAGACAAATACTGTAAAATAAATAGTCTATATATTGGTAAATGTGCAGAGCTGCACTTAGTATGTTCTATGGAAAGATTTATTCCATAAAAATATGAAAATCAACATGCAGCAGTCAATCCATAGCTACATCAATACAATAAGACTGGCATAATTGAGTTTGAAAAGATCTGTTAATGACTGGATCTGGCTGTGAATTTATACATTTTAATAGTGTTCCCAAGTTTATTGTGACTTTATGAGTCCTTCAGGGATTTGTGTGGCTTGCATTATGGTTTTTCTTCACTCATCTTTGGTAATTGTCATACCTTGCATGAAACTCCTAACCAAGTTATAATTAATTCTGAAAGTAATTAACGATTTCATGCTTAAGAAGGGCACTAAGAAGTTCTTTCTCTTCAATTTGATGTTGCCTCCTATGGATATTTCTCAGGAGAGCGATGCATACTAAGTAAAAGAGATTAGTATGTCTTGTTTTCAAAATATAGTGATTTTTTTGACACAACCTTATACCATGGAAAGCATTATAATTTGGCAAATAAATATATTTTCTATAGTAATCAACTATTAGAAAGCCTTGATGATGGTCAAAGTGCAGTAACCCATGGCTAAAGCCAAACAGAATCAATCTTTAAACTCTAATCTATTAGGTGCTAAGATTTTGGTGCCAGTATGAATTTGTGCAAGACTAATTTGAAGCGGGAGCTTCAGCACAATAGGGTGTCAGCAGAATAAAATAAGTATCAGCCTGATAAGGTAAATTTCAGGATTTAAGCATATGTTAGGTTAACGGCTAAGTTTCAGTAGAGGAATAGAGTTAGTTGTTAAAATTTAGTTAGATATAAAGAATTTTCTGTAATTGCTAGGTTGCCTATTTGGTATAAGTTTTCAAGGCCATCTTCAAGTTCAGGTTCAGCAAGTGCTGGCATTATTGCAAGAAGTTAAAATAGGGAGTCCATTTGGTCCCAAGTCTTAATCCATATAAACCGTGGTTTCCAAACACTGCTAAATTCAGAGGATGCGCAGTTAACCTAGAGAAGGCTCTGCTGTGTTTTACATTAGTTTAGCTGAGGTTGTTTAACTTAAGCCCACCTCACCATAAACGGTCTGGTTATACTGTCTCATTGGTCCCCAGGCCCTAGTCCTCAGATGTTATGGGTTTGGTACACTGCAGTGATGGCCAACAAGCCTTAAACAGATGTATGTAGTTTGGAATAAATGGATTTATAATTTCATGCTGTATATGCACGGTAAACCAGTAGTTCTGGATGCACAATTGGCTCAAGGACGAAAACGTATTTCTTTACCATGTCTTTTTCCGCTATCCTTAAAGAGGAACCCCAGGAATTTGAAAAGTTACCCTTGCAGTGGGCCTAAACCTACACTGCAAGGGTTAACTGCTCATTTTGTCCGGTCAGCGAAAATAAAGATGATATACTCATCTGATCCTCGATCCAGCCTCCGGTGGTCTAAGGATCCGTGACATCATCATGTCTAATGCAGTGTATTAGATGTGAAGACGCCGAGTAACATACCACAGCCATGACAGGGAGGTGAGTTGTCAGTGCCGCAGGATCGAGGATCAGGTGAGAGTGCTATAGACCCCTGAACATAAAGGAGGATGAAGAGACTCAACTCCTCTCACAGATTGAATTGGCTGCGAAAAATTGTAACGTTATTTATAATGGGGGACTTCAAGTATCCGGACATTCACTGGGCAAAGGGAGCCACACACTCAACCAAGGCTTGCCGTTTCCTGAACTTATTAAGGGACAGTTTCATGGAACAGATGGTAGAAGTACCAACTAGGATGAATGCAATATTAGATCTAATAATATCAAAATAACACAGAGCTAGTTACAGGCATAGTAACTCGGGAAAACTTGGGTAACAGCGATTACAGGGTGATCACATTCACAGCAGATTACAGAAAAGAAAGGCAAGTTGGTTTAACAAGAACACTAAACTTCAAAAATGCTAACTTCAACAAGCTGCTATTCTTATTGCATGATATCAAATGGGAGAAACTATTTATAACAAAGAACACTGAGACTAAGTGGGGCTGCTTTAAGGATATACTAAACAATAGCACTAGCCAGTGCATACCATTGGGCAATAAATATAAAAGAATATAAACTAAACCTGCGTGGCTGAATCCAAAGGTAAAACAACTAATCTATAAGAGGAAACTGGCATTTATAAAATATAAGATAGAAGGAACAGCACTGGCATTCCAGAACTACAAGGAATGCAATAGAAAATGTGAAAGTTCAATCCGGGCAGCTAAAATAGATTACGAAAAATTGATTGCCACAGTCAGCAACCCCCCCCCCCCATCCCCCCAAATTCTTACAATACATAAACAATAAAAAGGTAAGAAAGGAACAGGTGGGTCCTATAAAAGCTGAGAATGGGAGGTTAATCACAAATTACAGGGAGAAGGCCGAAGTATTGAATGTAATCTTCTTCCACAGTATTTACTCTGGAAAGCGACTGGTTTAATGAATGCAACAATAATCTGTGTAGCACTGGGAGGAAAATGCCACCACTGTGGTTGACAGATGCTGGGGTTTGCCAAGGACTAGACAAACTTAATGTGAATAAATCCCCAGGACCAGATAACTTGCACCCGCGGGTACTTAAAGAGATAAGTACGATAATAGCGAGGCCATTGCTCCTAATTTTTAAATACCCCATACAGACTGGGGAGGTACTAGCTGATTGGCGTAAAGCAACTGTTGTACCAAAATTTACAAATGGTTTAAGATGCGTACCTGGAATTTTAAACCAGTCAGCTTAACATCCATAGTATGCAAGTTTTTTGAAGGTATGATAAAGGACCATATTCAAGAATATGCTTATGGGGATGATATTGTAAGTGACAGCCAACATGGCTTTGGGAAAGATCGTTCATGTCAAACAAACCTATTAGTGTTCTATGAGGAGGTGAGTGGCAACCTAGATGGAGGAAAGCAAGTGGACATAATGTACCTTGATTTTGCAAAAGCATTTGATACGTTACCTCGAAAATGTTTAATTTACAAGCTTCAATCCTTGGCCATTGATGAAATGGTGTGTGCTTGGTTAGAGAACTGGCTAACTTAACATGTCCAGAGAGTCTCAATAAATAGCTCATTTTTCAAATGGTGCTTGGTTGGCAGTGGTGTGCCCCAGGGTTCTGTCGGGGCCATTGCTGTTCAACCTGTTTATCAATGACACTGGGACTAATATTAATAGCAATATTTCAGTTTTTGCTGATGATACTAAAATTTGTAGGGTAATAAACTCGATAGAAGGCATATCAATACTTCAGGAAGATCTGGATAAAATTGGGAAGTGGGCATGTACATGGCAGATTAGATTTAATATCGAGAAGTGTAAGGTTATGCATTTCGGAATTACATATACACATGCAAGCTACTCATTAATGGATGTTCCACTGGGGGAATCGGAGGTAGAAAAAGATTTGGGAGTCCTAGTGGACAGTCGCCTTAGTAACAGCTGTCAGGCTTACCGGCGAGCTGGAAGTGTGGAGAGGAACCCACTGGCAGGAAGCAGCCGATGAGTCAGAGAGCGAGGTACAAAAGGGGCAATCCAAGGGGGTAGTCAAGGTCCAGTCGGGGTCGAGGCAGGCAGCAATGGTATGGCTGAGTTATTGTGCAGGCTTACCGGCAAGCTTGCAGCATGGAAAAGAACCCACTGGCAAGAAGCGGCCGATGAGTCAGAGAGCGATGTACAAAAGGGGCAATCCAAGGGGGTAGTCAAAATCCAGTCTGGGTCGAGGCAGGCAGCAATGGTTCAGAGGCGATAGACAGTCCACGGGTTCGGTAATCAGGAGGTTCAAACAAGGGGGATTAGAGGCAAAAAACAGGATCCAACAGAGAGGCTAGGTGATCACACCATAAGGTGGAATAACTCAGCAACAAGCCAGGGCTCTGACCAGGATTTTACAGCCAGTGAGAGCAAGACCACCCCCTGGTTGCTGGGGCAACCAGGAGGCCTTCCTCCCTGGGAGCCAATGGCAGGACGAGAAGATGAGAGGTGTGTGCCGGGAACCTCCCCCAGCAAGGCCCACACCTGATGATCCTAATGGGCGCAGGCATGCTACGCACGCGCCCCCGTGCACACATTCTGTCTACCACACGCGCACGCCAGTCACGCATTTTGCGCATGCGCACCCACAATCCTGGCCCCAGGAGTTCTGCCAGGCTGAAGGAGGACCCATGCCCTGCACCGTACCTGCTGGCCCCGAGGAGAGGTGATACCCCTGGTTCCCTGACAACAGCATGCAATGCCAGGCGGCAACAGATAAGGTGAGCAGGGTTCTATCATGCATAAAAAAGGGGATGTACTGTAAAGACAAATCCATAATCCTGCCCCTGTACAAAACAATGGTGCAGCCAAATCTTGAGTATGCGGTTCAGTTTTTGGTCTCCGATCCACAGATAGTCCAGGGAAGGGTGACAAAGATAATAAAGGGGTTAGATGACCTAAATTATCGGGAAAGACTGCAATCGTTAAACTTGTTCACTCTTAAAAAGAGGAGACTGAGAGGGGGCATGATATTAATGTACGAATTGTTCAATGGTGATGGGATAATCAGTAATAAACTATTTACTGTTAGTTCACTCACGGAAACAAAAGGCCACCATCTGAAACTGGGAGAGAAAATGTTTAAAGGGGTTCTAAAGCCTCCCGTTTTTTTGCCTATATCTACTGCTGACAAGCAGTAGATAAAGGCAACAATGTTTTTTTTTTTAAACGCTTAAACAGCGGTTTAGACTGACCTCATTATCGCTGCGCCCCCTGCAGCGAGAGTCCGGAACTGTTCGTGCGGCTGCAAAGGATCTTGGGACGGGCGCATGCGCAGTTCGGATTCTCGGCCGGAAGACGAGCAGAGACGCAAGCTAAGTCTATGGACGTGTACATCCGCATGCAGACACCGCTGGATCAGAAGTGCCTGTAAGCAGAGAGGAGTCGGCGCTGGATCGGAGAGCCGTCGCCCCGCTGGAGGGACAGATGAAAACATCAGGAAAGGAGAGGAAGATCGGATTAAGATACATCATTTAAGGTAAGTGCTAACATTAACATGGGGAGAGGGAAAAAAATGTATCCTTTAATGTCACTTTAACCCTTTTGCTGCCACCAACGTATGGAATACGGCGGAACACAATTGTTTACTGCTGGCCACGTCAGTATGCCATACGTCGGTGGCTTTTATCGTTCTGCTATAAGCTCATGGTTGCTTTAGCGACACTGTACTTATATCAGAACGGTTCCCCAGACAATCCTGGCAAGCCGCTGATGACCGCTATTAACAAAAATTCTGGGTGCCCCCCTGCCGGCATCTGCAGCCTCTCCTTCCCATGGAGGCTCTAGATCAGTATGCTTGAGAAGTGACAGCTGTCAAATCCTGGATCATTCACGGATCTGTCGTGTGCGTGCCGAGCGTGTCAGGATGGAAAGCGGGAGGATACAAATATTTACCCTCTAGTACTATGTGTCCCCAGTTATGAATGAACAGGGAGTGTTTTACATCACTTCCTGTTCATTCATGAGTATCTCAATGAGCGGAAGCCTCAGTATACAGGCTTCTAACCATTCATAAACTAGATGATAGTAAATGTTTTACTATCACCAGTTATAAATGGGAAGCCTCCGTACTGAGGAGTGATTTCCATTTATTGAGTGTTGAGGCTGCAGAAAAAGAGATTGAGAACTCTTTGTCATGAATTTCTTTTTTCTTTTAATTTTAAACCCCTAATATTTCCCCAAAGCCCCCCCCCCAACAGTATGTGTACACCATGCACATGTACTGTACTGTGTTGTTAGAATGCATCACAGTGCTTGATTTTTATTTATTTTTTTAATTTTTAAAATAACATTCATTTAAAGGAGAATTATGGGGTCCGAGCTTTTATTTACTTTTGGATTCCATGGTCTATAGGAGTAAATTTAGCAATTTACTCCTATAATCCAAAATGCATCCTTAACATACAATCGTTACTTTAAGATGGTGGGCAGGGCTAAGTACCGCAGTGGGGAGAAATCCCGACAATACTATCGGGATCCTCCCAACTGATCGTTCTCACTGTGACTAACGGCGTTCCTTGAGAACTGCTGCGCGTCCACGAATACATGGGCATGCGGAGTAGATCTCTTCCTACCTCCCCGTCATCTGTGCCAGCAAATGACAGCGCGTGCATGGAAGGCCGGTTCTCCTCAGTGCCTTCGCCCCTTCTTCCTCTCTCTCCGTCTTGAAAATGTGCAGCAGTTGTATGGAAACCTCTTCCCGTAAATCTTAGTTCCCCCTGACCGTTCATCTATTTTGTTGCGTTACTGCGATCTGATATTTCCTGTCACATTATTCCCATCCGCACTGTTCATCCCCATCCGCGCTCCTCATCCCCATCCGCACTCTTCATCCCTGCTCCACATCCCCATCCTCACTGCTCATCCCTGCTCCTCATCCCCATCCGTGCTCCTCATCCCCATTCTCACTGCTCATCCCCATCCGCACTAATCAGCTGTAATGAAGGGGCGGGGTTATGGTAATAGCTGAACGGTCAAGGGGAATTAAGATTTATGGGGAACAGGTTTTCATACAACTGCTGCAAGCATCTGATTACTAAGACAGAGCAGGGGAAGATCGGTGAAGAGAGAGGGAAATACTGGTAGGAGAGAGGGAAAAAGAAGGGAGGTTGAGTCAGCTTGCTGCTTCTCAGTTGAGACTCTGCATCCTGCTCCCACATGTCAGTGTGCACACTCCAGCCGTACACCAGCCTAAGAGTAAAGGAGCTTGGAGCACGGCTGCAGGTGGCTGTTTTCTGTGACTTGTGATTCATTTATCTGGGATGTGCTGCGACTTTGGAAAAGAAGAAGAATGCTATTAGAGTAAAGGCAAGAAGTACTTCTATTTGCCCTTAGGTCATAATTCTCCTTTAACTGTGGCAGCGCATGGCAAAGCGCATTGACAGTGCGCTGTGACACACTGTGTTGTGATTATATGTACACCTGTATCAATTTATCACAGCACAAACAAAGTGCACAAACAATTTTTAACATAAGTCGCTTATTTACAGTTTTGCGTTACCTCATTACCCAGGCGGCATGTAATGACTCACCACCTGGCTTCCTGATTAGCCAAGAAGCCGGGCAGATGCTTCTCGTCACATAGTGAAGAGAAAGCATGGAGGCGGCTTGTTGGCCAATCATGGAAGCAAGGCGCGTGTAATGACACGGCGCCCTGCTTCCTGATTGGCCAGGAAGCCGTCATGAGATGACGAGGGAGTATGAAGCAGGCTTCCCGGCCAATCAGAGAGCCGGGCACTGCGTCATTACACGGCTCCCGGCTTCCTGACCAAACCCTAAGCCGGGCAGCGTGTCATTACACGCTGCACGGCATCCTGATTGGCCGTGAAGTCGGCTCTGTGCTCTCTCGTTACAAGTGGCGAGGGAGCATGAAGCCGGCTTCCCTGCGGATGGGGATGAGGAGCGCGGATGGGGATAAACAGTGTGGATGGGAATGATGTGACAGGAAATATCAGATCACAGCAACACATAGAGTGGTGACATGTGACGGGGAGACAAGTCAGAGATTTCCTGTACAGTGGGGGGGGGAGGGGAGCTAAACGATCAGAGCACACAATGTGAGAGGAGACATTTGTCTCTTTCTCATAGAACACCGGAGCTTGCAGAGAGGGGGCGGGGGTGTGTAAATACTAAGCAGCTGTAAGGAAGGGGCGGGGTCATGGTAATAGCTGAATAGTCAGGGGGAACTAAGATTTACGGGAAGAGGTTTCCATACAACTGCTGCACATTTTCAAGACGGAGAGAGAGGAAGAAGGGGCGAAGGCACTGAGGAGAAACGGCCTTCCATGCATTTGCTGGCACAGATGACGGGGGCGTGGTGGTAGGAAGAGATCTGCTCCGCATGCCCATGTATTCGTGGACGCGCAGCAGTTCTCAAGGAACGCCGTCAGTCACAGTGAGAACGATCCGTTGGGAGGATCCCGACAGTATTGTCGGGATCTCTCCCCCCTGCGGTGCTTAGCCCTGCCCACCATCTTAAAGTAACGATTGTATGTTAAGGGTGGAGTGAGAACTGGGTATTGGGAGAAGAACTGAGTATGGACTAGGGATGCACCAATACTAGTATCTGTGCCGATGCCGAGTATTTGGGCGAGTACCCGTACTCGCCCAAATGCTCAGATGCCTAGCCTGATACTTCTGGTATCAGGAAGCGAGTCATTACATGCTGCCCGGCTTCCTGATTGGCCGGGAAGCTGGCTGTATGCTCCCATGCACCGATGCCGTTTTGTCGGTATCGAGTACCGATATTTTGCTTTTGGTACCCGCCAATACCGAGTACTGATACCAGCGCTTCTGCTGGCATGGAGCTGGCTTCCGGGGCAATCAGAAAGAAGGTTGGAGGGTATTGACATGCCACCAGTCTTCCTGATTGGCCAGCAAGCCGGCTCCATGTGACCACCTAGTGACGAGAAGAATGGGGAGAGCTGAGCCGAATTGCAGAAGGACTTTGACTCAGCCGATCCAACATCTGGATCGGCTGAGCCAAAGCTCCGGCAGCTCACTTGCTGCCATTCGCCCCTATTCACATAGTGGCCGAACGGCAGTGAGTGAATAGCGGTATTCGGCTTGGCTATTCTGCTCGGTACCTCCGTGGTACCGAGCAGAATAGGAAATCAGTGAAAGGTTAAAAAAAATTAATAGTTACATTAAAAAAATAAAAAAATAAAAAAAAACAATTGGGTGGAATTTTATTGTTTAATGACAGTTCAGCATCCCCAGGTCATTTGGAGACACTGATCTGTCATTGCAACTGGATGGAGCCAGCCGTGAGATAATGGCTGGCTCCGCCCAGCTGTCATTTGCGGGGGCGAAAAGCCAGCCTTCGGCTGCTAAGCCGCTCGGCCGCATTCGGCTGTTGCATGGGCTATAGTGAATAGCCCGTACAGCTGCCCTTCGGTATTGACTGAGCCTATGGGCCCCGGCGGCTGAAGAGAAGCTGAAGGATCACTCAGTATCTGTTCTCATGCTGGGCAGAACTTCTGTTTTGCAGCAGACTGCCTTGTCTCTGAAATGGCTACATGGTGTCTGTGTGTAGGTTTGCAACCTGAGCCAGCACTACAGGAAGAGGCAGTCAGCTGCAAATGGAAGTTCTCCCCCAGCATGAGAAGAGATAAGGATTTAAAAGGAAGAGCAGCAAAGAGAAGGGAAACAGCCATGGATTACAGTAAGGCACATATTACAGTATTGTTTTATGTTAAAAAATCTGAGGGTTTAATGTCACTTTAAGGATTTGGTTTTGGATGAACTGTCCTTACAGTATAGGGTGTTTTATTTTTATATCTACAGCAACTAATCTTGCTTGCAAACTAACATTTATTGTCTGCAGGGATACAACTGTGCAATAAACTAAGGATACCATATAGAGTGTTCTCTAGTTTCCCCATAACATGCTTCATAAAGATATTTTTGAAGATGTTTATTTGCTATAGTTTGAATTTGTATGTAGATTGTCTGCAAACCACTTTACTTAGGCATGGAACAATCATTTCAATTTTCCCCTCATGTTTTTAGAATGATATAAGTGAATACAAGCTTATGAATTGCAAAGCCTTGGAAAGCATAGTGCATAACATTCTATGAATTTCATTGAAATAATACTGTAGAGCCTTCTTATAACAGGAGGTATCTGCATGTCTCACGTACATAAAAATACAAAATATAAGGGATTTATTTTAGATTAATCAAATACATAATTTCTCATTGCCAGTGGGTCAAGTATGCATCATCAACTGCTGAATAACAGTGCATATATAGCCTAATACATTCAACCCATTTATATTAAACTGCAAAGCAGCAGCGCATTGTTGAGTGAAGTAGTTCAGTGAGCTCAGGCCACCGCTGTGAAGATTGTTGAAACCATGACTTCTACAGTAGGACCTGGGGACCAAAACAACTGTATAATTAAGCAGATCATGGTGGCTAAAAGGAACCAATAAGTCTGCCACTAAACCAGTGTGAAACACAGAAAGCAGATGGTATTTGCAGGTGTCACTTCTATCACAAATGTAAAAAGAAGTTTATTCCTTATTTAAAGATATCCACTGGGGCTACCCCTGCACTGCAAGGGTTAACTGCTCATTTTTGTCTAGGAGCGATAATAAAGAAGATAGTTACATAGTTGTTAAGGTTGAATAAAGACACAGGCCCATCAAGTTCGACCTATGTGGTTGTGTGTGTTTGAGTTACTAAGATTACCTGTACTTCTGTATGTCTTGCTCGTTGAGAAAAGTATCTAGACGGGTCTTGAATGATTGCATACTCTCAGCTGAATCCACCCTTTCGCTGCCAAGCCCTCCGGAATGCTTTACACCTCAGCTGGCCACACCATTTTTGGAATTTTTCCCATCATTTTCATTTTCTACTGCTACGTTCTGTAAAAGATCCCCAGAACCATATATTTTCTGAAAGAACTGGAATAAAAAGATGTTGCTGCTAATTTTGTTGGTCCTGCGATAATTGCGCAAACTAGAGATGCACCAATACCGATACTAGTATCGATACCGAGTATTTGGGCGAGTACTCGCCCAAATGCTCCGATGCCTAGCCCGATACTTCCTGCATCAGGAAGCCGGGCAGCGCGTCATTACACACTGCCCGATTTCCTGATTGGCCAGGAAGCCGGCTTCATGCTCCCTCGTCACTTGTAACCAGAGAGCACAGAGCCGACTTCACGGCCAATCAGGATGCCAATCAGGAAACCGGGCAGCGTGTAATGACGTGCTGCCCGGCTTCTTGATACAGGAAGTATCGGGCTAGGCATCTGGGCATTTGGGCGAGTATGGGTACTCGCCCAAATACTCGGCATCGGCACAGATACTAGTATCGGTGCATCCCTAGTCCATACTCAGTTCTTCTCCCAATACCTAGTTCTCACTCCAGGCAGCTGACTGATCACTGAAAGAATTGCAATGGTAAACAAACTTATGAGATCATCAGTGTTAAAGAACAACTCCAGTTCACTTGATTTTATATAGTTTTACAGATACCCAAATCCATCAGCTAAACTTTTCCTAGTCTGAAAACAAAAACAGGTTTTCTGGTTTGGATATTACTGCACACTGGGACAATTGACGGATTCAGGGCAATGCTTTTTATAAAAGGATTTTTTTTCTGTAAACACATTCTGCTCCAACTTTAGAAATCTCATGCATATTTTAATAGTGCTGTTTACCATTTAGTCTGCTTCAAATTCATGTGCAGAATCAGAAGGGTTGATTGAAAATATTGACATTAAATGTATTAATGCAGATAATCAAACATTTTTAGCACTGCAAATCTATCAAAGTAGATGAAACTCAATGTTTAAAATCTGATATAAGCTTTAACATATTAATGTAATTTCAAACGTAACTTTTATTATTTTGAAATTTGCTGCTTTTAATAAAATACCTGGTAATCCTGCTTTGAAGGAGCTTGCACTTACATTCATAGGGTGACAACAATCTGTACCTGTTTAATACCTTTGTTCCTGCATTGTCAACCTGTCACACAGGTTTTTGATGGAGACAACAAATGTCATCTCAGCCGCTACTACAGAGGGAGACACAGCTCTCTGTCTGCCTTTGTAGCAGCGGCTGAGAGCACACAGGGAGCATGCCTTCCTAGGTGTTTGAAGGCCGGCACATCCTACAGGTATGGACTGCTAAATTAGCACATTTTTAACAGCTGAGCAGTGGTTTGCAATGTGCTGGGCATGCTGTAATGCATGGAAGGTTTTGTGGAAAATGTGCTGTAAAGGTGAACTAATCCCTAAAACATTTACACAGGGGGTTATTCACAAAGCTGCCAAAGGCAGCCGAGTGAATAACCCAGCCAAAGTGAAGTGAGCCGAACAACGTTCGGCTATTCACTACGGCTCAGTACGGCTGATTTCAGGCGTACATCGGCTGAAATCAGCTGTACATCGGCTGCCTTCAGCTGCACTTCAGTCAGAAGGACTTCGATTCAGCCGATCCAACATCTGGATCGACTGAGCTGAAGCTCCGGCAGCTCACTCGCTGCCGTTCACCCCTATTCACATAGGGGCCGAATGGCAGTGAGTGAATAGCCGAATGCTGCCAAGCGGCATTCAGCTCGTCTATTCTGCTCGGTACCTCCGTGGTACCAAGCAGAATAGCAAATAGTGAAAAAAGTGTGGAAAAAAAAAGAGTTGAAAAAATATTTTAAAAAATGTAAATACCATATTTTGCTTCCATGAGGCACACCGGACCATAGAACGCAGGGAGGTGCGGTGCGATCTATAGAGCACTAAACTACCCAGAGCTTCTGTCACAGCTTCTGTGACAGAAGCTGTGACAGAAGCTGCAGTTAGTGACCGCTAAGACAGGTGGCGCTGTGATTACAGCGCCACGGTCTCAGTGATCACACAGAGCAGACGAAGAGCGTCCCTTCTTCGTCTGCTCTAGGGGCTCTATGGTGATCTCGATCGCCGCCGCCGCTCGGTTTTAATACGAGTGATCTGATTAGATCACTCATATTAAACCAGCATTGGCTCCTACTGTACATTTAGCTCTGCTTTAGCAGGGCTAAATGTACAAAAAATTACGCCCGGTGCCCGAAACTGCATGTCTCGGGCTTCGGGGGATAGGGATTCACTCCATAAGACGCACACACATTTCCCCCCGCCTTTTGGGGGGGCAAAAGTGCGTCTTATGGAGCAAAAAATACGGTAAATATTAAATGCAGTGGTGGATACAAACCCCCCCAACCCATATCCCCTGTAGCAACCACAAATTTTTTTTTGAAAAATTGCATTGCTGTATAGTAGTAGTAGTCCTCTATAGAGGGTGACATTCTGCATTGCTGCAATGCACCATTCTGCATTGCTGCAATGCACCATTCTGCATTGCTGCAATGCAGAATGGGACCTGCTATATAGAATTACAAATACCAGCTGTAC
Source organism: Nanorana parkeri (assembly GCF_000935625.1). Classification (NCBI taxonomy): domain Eukaryota; kingdom Metazoa; phylum Chordata; class Amphibia; order Anura; family Dicroglossidae; genus Nanorana; species Nanorana parkeri. The sequence continues at coordinate 3,245,817 of NW_017306292.1, read as the reverse complement.
TTTATACAGCAATACCATCAATTGAGCTACAAAAAATAATAATTGTATTTAATAACTTACCTTCACTTCTTCTGGCTGTTTTCTAGTGGGGGTGGCTGCAGAAAAACACACAGAGAGCGCCCGTGCACTCAGGTGGCTGTTTGCTGGGTCCTCACGGCCCAGGCCCAGGGTTGCCCCCTGAAGTGCCTGCCAACTTTTTTTTATTCTCGGCTTCCCTCCACAGTATCAGGCTGCCGGCGTTTGTGTTTGGATGTATACTGGGCCCCCCAGTAGGCTCAGGCCCCAGTCCGCCACTGATTAAATGTAAAAAAATAAAGGTTTTAAAAAAACAATTAGGTGGAACTAGCAGTGACAGCTAGCTCCTTCCAACTGTTGAGCCGCTCGGCTGCCTACGGCTGCTGTACGGGCTATAGTGAATAGCCCATACAGCAGCCCTTCGGTTCGAATCAGCTGTACATCGACTAGCTACGGCTCCCTTTGGTTCGGCTAAGCCGAAGGGAAGAACACGTTCAACTCACCCAATCCAACATCTGGATCGGCTGAGCCGAAACTCCGGCACTTCACTTGCTGTTGTTCGTCCCACTCTCATAGGGGCCGAACGGCAGTGAGTGAATAGCAGAATGTCGCCAAGCGGCATTTTGGCGAGGAAGGGCAGGGGGCGGACGAGTGCCCACCCCCTCCCTGCCATACCAGACGGCATGCCCTCGGCACTGGCAGGGTGCTTTTCCAGGGTCACTCCTGGAAAAGCTCTTTGTCCCCATGTTGAAAATAAAAAAAGTGCATGGGGTGCCCCTCCCAAACCATACCAGACCCTTTAGGTCTAGGAGGAATTTTAAGGAGGGACCCCCCCCCTAAAAATGGGGGGGGGGGGATGCCGGGTCCCCTCTGACAAAGGGCCTTTTCCCCACAAGCCCTGACCCATTGGCTGTGGGGGTCTGCAAGTACAAGTACCCCTTACTCATTCACAAGGGAGGGCAGCATCTGGATGCCCCCTTTATTAAAGTGGGTACCCCCATGCAAATAAGCCCCCTTCTCGCAGACTCCCACAATCAACCGGTCAGGGTTGGTGGGGAAGAGGCCCTTCTATACCAGGAAGTACTGGGTATGTCGCTTTGAAAAAAAATATTAATTCTATCTTTAAAATAAGTTGTACTCCACTTGAATTAAAACAATAATTGAATACTAAATGAAATAACATGTATGCAATCAAATGCTTACTTTCATGAGCTCATCTAATCAATATTGTCCTAATGACTGATTGTTTGTCCTCAATGAAATTATGTGGTCATGCGTTTTATCTATTCAATTGATTTTTGAAATACACAATGCTTTAGTTCCTGTATCAAGATCAATTAATCTAAATCCTCAAAACTGCAGATTGAATAAACAGTGTAAATTGTATTATTTACAACCACGGTTATCAGATCTATTATCTGAAAAATGGTTTTCAGAATGAAGGAAAGGAAAAAAAATATATAAGGATAGTAATAATCTACTTAAAGTGACATTAAACCCTCAGAATTTTTAACATAAAACAATAGTGTAATGTGTGCCTTACTGTAATCCATGGTTGTTTCCCTTCTCTTTGCTGCTCTTCTTTTTAAATCTGTATCTGTTCTCATGCTCTGCAGAACTTCTGTTTTGCAGCAGACTGCCTTGTCTCAGGAATGCATACACGGTGTCTGTGTATAAGGTTGTATAGGCTTGAAACCTGAGTCAGCACTACAGGAAGAGGCCCTGGGCTGAAAAGGGAAGTTCTCCCAAAGCATGAGAAGACATGAGGATTTAAAAGGAAGAGCAGCAAAGAGAAGGCTGCTTACATTGCAACCTAAGCAATCTTAGCTCTGCTAACATACTGTCTAGCCATTGTACAATATTTGTGACTAATTTCCCTGAAATAATACATTCCAATGTTAATTTCCATAAAAAAGCCTGTCTGGTCTCTCCCTCTTCTACTGCAACCCTCCCAAACTCCTAACATACTATTCAGCCACTGTACCATATTTGTGGTTATTGTCTATAAAATATATATTTATCTTTATAACAAGATAAAACCTGCCTCCTCGCTCCATCTTACATTGTGGCCTAAACATGCTACATACATACTGCCCAGCCATTGTACATAATGTAAGGCTATTGTCTTCTGAAATAATATTCTCTAATTTTTATTTCAGGATAAAACCTTCTTCATCTCTTCCTCCTATATTGTACGCCTTTGGAAGATGATCTCAAACTGCCCAGCCACTGTACAATATTTGTCTCAGAAATAATGCACTATGCTTTTTATTTTAGGATTACACCTGCCTTATTTCTCCCTCTTACATTGTGGCTTAAATAAGCTGCTTACATACTGATCAGCCACTGTACCACATTTGTGGCTATTGCCTCTGAAATAATACACTCTATTGTTTTTTTCCACAATAAAACCTGCCTTGTCTCTCCCTCACTGTGGCCTTTCCAAACTACTTACATACTGTCCATCCAATTAACTAACTATTTAAGCAGTCGAGTACTATTATGATGCTAGCCAGTCTCTACCAAACATATGCCCGATGTCTATATTTTAAATCTTTTGGGAATAATTGGGAGTATATGGAAAGGAGGCCATTTGGGTTGTGATTTTCTAAAATTTAAAAGATCATTCAACATCCAATATAAGTGATGCACAAATACGGTATTGCTAATGCTGTCTGTGAAAATCAGACTGTTCTGTAACACTTAAGTACTTACCCAAGCACATAATGTAAAGGATTGGTGTTTTACCCATATGGCCTTTAAAGTCGCATTAAAAGGAGGACGCCGCTGTAGGCTAGATTCATAGTTTTTTTTTTCTTTACACCAGTACAAGTGCCCATATGGCAATGATAAGCACTCAATGCCCTTTTTGATAGTCTCTTGCCTATTTCTATCACTAGAAGAGTACCTGGAGTTTGGTTTGGAGGATTTTACAGCACAACTTTAGGCAACATTTTATTTCTTTTTAGTTGTGGGTAGAGTGGGAAGGGATTAGAACCTCTGTCAGTTTCAATTGCTATCTATGACTCCACTGGGAATATTTCCCCTAATCTCAGGTATGGTACACAGGACAGGGGGTGAGGAGAATCTGACCAGTAAGGATACAGACAGCTACAAAATGCTATACATTTGTAGGTGTTGATGGGGCATTTTTTCCCACATCACAGGCCCTACAAACGCTTAAAGCCAAGTGCAGCAAAACACTTAAGACAAGGCATTTCATTAATTTCTATGGCCCCTGTTCACACCTGAGCATTTTTTCGCAAGCAGAAAGATGCCTGTTGCTGGAAAAAGTACATGAGCTACTTTATGGCAAATTACAACACTTTTTGGCCCGATAGACTTCAATGGGTGGGGGTTCAATTTGTGCAGAACTCTTTTCCTTTGACAATATCCAGGGAAACCTTGAAAAATGTGAACACCATTGTAGATAAGTGAAGCCTTATGAGCACTCCCTTTTAGTGAGTTATTGTGTGCTTGATGGCCTCCTTACAGCATAATTGTAACTTCTGGGGGAAGGAACATTTCACATGTAGTGGAGCTAATTAGCACAATATTGTCTTTACATAAGAAAATATGTTTAGTGACCACTCAGATAATACTCCTGTATTTTCTGTCTCTCATTCCCAGATTCCTATCACACAGTAGGAAAGGGCAACTTCTGACTATGGCATGGTAATTATCTTGCATTAAAAATCAACCCTACAGATCAATTTGTGTCTACAAAATACAGTGGAGGTACATAAGGGTCATTTTGTGGTACTATGCATAAGTGTCAAAGTCCTCCTTTACTATGTTTCTATATAGTTTTCTGATCCCTATCTCTGATCTTCTTTCCTAAATAACTAAACATTATGTATATGGTGTACCTTTATATGTTATGCATGACTATGGGATTCACTCTTCACTGATGTCTCTCTGATATGTACTTGCTTATGCTAAGAAAAAAAAGAAAGAAAAAAGAAAGAAAGTTATAGTGAACCCTAACTTAATCCAACCATAACTTTCCCTCAGCTACATTTAAATAGGAAAATACATCATACATTAAGTAAAATAATATATTATTTACACAAACAGGCTGGCAAAAAGGCCTTAACTGATAGCTATCATGGATCATGATATACAGAAATATTTAAGACCATGTAACTAGCAATCAACAATACATATTACAATGTACATGATATTGAAGCCCTGCTAGGCCTGACAGGGGGTTAATGATAATTATAATAACAACAACTTCATGCAGTGGTATAGAAAATCAATATTCAGTGCCAATCTGTATAAAAGTGATTTATTTTCCTGTAGTTTTGAAATCCTACAAGTAACAGTTGTTGTATTAAAATACTTTAAAACTGTGATATATACAGGTTCACGCTGCAATGGTAAGGATTCATACTGTGGACCTGACAACCTGATTGTGAATAAACATATGGGGTCCAAATTTCATAGTCTGTACATCTGGGTCTTTAGAGGATAGCCACAATGGCTTTTTATAAGAAAAAGTCTCTCCGCCAGACAGCACATGTGCAGCAGAATCCAAATTCAGTCTTATAGATAGGTCACTGGAATTAATGATAGAAGGCTTTTTCCATAGAAAAAACGTTTGGATGCTATTGCAGATGCTCATCCTGGCTGTAGGATTTTCTATTAGGGGGTCTGTGTGGCTCCAAGCAGTGAGGAAGCTGAACCCCCCCCCCCAGAAAAAAAGATTATCTACGGCCCTGCCTGTACAGCTAGACTCGGCTTAAGCTATAGATAGTAAATGCTGCTAAATGCTGCTAAATGTAACTTTTGATTCTAGTCTGAAATCCACATTCCTAGAGTGTTTGCTTTATAATCGATGTGTGTACTATTGAGTGAGTGAGAGTAAGGTGGTAATCTTTTAGAAATAATGGCTACTTAGTTGTAAAAGCAATGATTATCTTCAAATTAAAGGTTTTAGAGCCAGGTGGAGCCAGGCAAAAACAAAATATGTTGTTATTTTTCAGAATTGAGAATTGGGTTTCTGATGTAAGAATGACAAATACATTGTGTGATGATCAATTTATCGTGGTCCAGGGAATACATAGGAAAATTCACCCAGTGAATGCTTTGTATAACTACGGTGAAAGATGTAATAGGGTCCTGGTGGCAAATAAAGGGCAAATTCTAAATGTACCCCTCAGTAATTTGTAAAGTGTGAGCTCTCATGTACATATATACATATTGATTGACGGATCTGGTGAATGGAAGAATTATATTGCCTATATCAAATCACTATAAATGAGAAAACTGGAAATGTGTTAGATGGATGAATTGTAATAAGTGAAAAAAATCAGAATGCTGCAGAATGGAATATGAAATGAGAACAATGTAAATCCAATGATCCAGATAATGCAAAACCATGGACTGCTTTGTGGAAAATCACAAATCTGGCCTGCGAAGAAGAATAACGCATTACTTTGCTAAATGTACATCACAGCAATTTGAACAGGAGTTGAGCAAATAAAACAGGACTTGCAAGCCAGAAGGTGGCAGTATCTCTGATTTACACAGGGATATAGGCTGAATAAAGAATCCCTTAGAAGATATTAGGACTTTGCACAAAAACAAGTCCCATTTCATAAGATGAGAAACGTTTTTCTCTTTAAATAATCAATATAATAATTAGAAACCCTCTGTCTTATTTTTTTTTTAATAAAAAGGTTCACAGTTCTGAAGTGCAATGCCAATTAAATGTCCTTGTTGACGTCTTGATGCTACAAGATTATCAATATTATTATTAATAAATATTTATAAAAATAAAATGAAAATTCCTTTTCTGAAGTCCGTAGCAGATAATGATTTATTGCTATGGGTTACTGCATTTAAAATGTATCACTTAAAGCGAACATAGCATCAGATGCATCTTCATTTTCAGTGAATGCATAAAAAGTCATGTGTAGATGTAACACTTACAGGTATTTCATTAGTTTCTCATGACAATGCCTTCATCTGCTTTTCTTTTCAGTAGGACAGAACTATTATACAGTTCACAATCTACTTCCTGGACTGAAATACAGGCTCAATGATGACCCCAGATTAGTTATAGCATTGCACTGTGATCACTGAAGGTGATGAAAATAAGGGACTGATTACAAAGCAACAGTTTGGCCTTAGCACAGTCATACCACTGCTTTAAGATAAAGAAAATCACGCATTTAGTCCTCAGTCACATGGAATTTTAGGACCCACATATGGCAAGAATCTGTGGATTCTTGCGGCTGGAATGATATGTGATCTTGCGACTATCCGCAACCACCTGTCATTTGAGCCACAAGAATCTGCAGATTCTTGCTGCATGTTGGCCCTAAAAGCCCATGTGAATGAGACCTTTTTAAGCACAACAATGAGCTTTATAGATGTGCTTAGCACTCTGCCAGCTTTGAGACTCTGAATGAGCAGAGATAAGAGAAAAAACAGAAAAAAAAGCCCATTCTTGTGACCTGTAAAAGCCACATGAATGGCTCTCCTCCAATCATTCTCTCTGCTGCGTTAAGTAGAGAGAGCTATGTAGGATACAGCAGGTTGCATACCACAGCACACATATTATGAATGGGTAGACTACGGTATGCAGTAGTACTGTAAAATATAATAGCGACACATGCCAATATCCGTTCTGTGTGAAAAATTAGTCCCTAAGGGAGCCCTTGGTCATTTCTTCTGTGAGACAACTGAACAAGAATTGATCTGCATGTTGAACAATATAATTTTAAAATACAATAGGGAACCATTTAAAAAATAATACTTTTGTTTAAAATACTTGTTTACTATGCTCCTCACCACCATCTCGTGGCCATAGTGCAGCATTACATCACAAGGAGGAACATAGGAAATAGTTATGTATGCTCCTTTACTCCATCTAGTGTTCATAATGCAGTATTACATCACAACACATTTGACATAAATTATATTCTATTACTATATATTGTATTATATTAATAATGTTTGTTTCTGTTATTTGTCACACACAATAACCTGTTGACAGATATTCACAGGGTGAAGGGCCCTGCAAATTGTTTATTCATAGGTCTTATAGGGTTGTGAAACTTTTACATAGTTATTTTTAATGCTGATTAAAACTATTTCACAGAAACCAGTTAAAAAAATAAAATAAAATGTCCTTTATGCCTACATTACTTGATTATAACGAGCAATGGTCTAATCAGAGGAATCACTATTAATGTTTGACCATTTGGAACCTATGATAGGCATTAAACACAGGCATATTTAACTTAAGGCACAAAAGAGCTTTCCTGAGCTATCACCCCTGGGAAATGCCACAGTGTAACCTAAACAAATTTACACGTTCAGGTATCCATGAGCACATCATAAAAGGAAAAATAACTGGAACCAACTTGCCAAAGAATAGAAAGTATTATACATGTAACAACTTTAAATAGTGATATCTACAGGCCAGAGGAATGAACATAACATATTCCCCACATAGTACAAAGAGTCTTTTTCTCAATATTGAAAATTCAGACAACAACAATGTAAAAAAAAACATTATTATGCATTTCAACTACATCGCATAATCCAGAGATATGAACTTTACAACCAAGTTAGTGGAAGCCGACAGTAGCATCGGCGGCGGCAGAGGGGGGGGGGACCGCAGCACCGTACATGCCATGGCGGCAACATTCACTGCTCCGCCTTGATCCTTGGGTATGCTCCCAATTGGTAGGAACCCTGCTTTCTCTCCAGACATCCGAGATACCAGGTCCTCGCAACTGGTGAGCTCAGGTCATTTCTGACTTTATCATTTTCTGTCGGGGGAAGTAACTAAACAGAGTGGAGATTTACAAATGAAGAATTTTATGTAAGACTCTGCTGTGAGTGAGGTGCAGTTAGATGCACATTGTCTCAATGCTATGTCCTAATCATACAGCCCCCTAATGGCTTTGTTTGTCAGGTTGTCTTGTAGTGGGAGAAAGATCTTTGATGACTGTTCAGACCAACTTTACTATTCACTTCCCCATAAAGTCTCCATAGAAAACAAATTAAAGAAGGCAAACTATTAACTCCTCTGTAGATGGTATCTTGTCCCACGGAGACTACATACATTGGTTACCAACACCTCGTTCTTCAGTTGGAGATGTAACCAAACAGAAGGAAACATTTCTGTATCTTTTGGGATTGTCGCATCCTCTGCCCTTTTTGGGCATCTGTGCAGGACCTGATTTATAAACTGTTAGGAATTGACTTGGGTCTTGACCCAGCTTCATATTTGCTTAATCTCCAAGACATTTCTAAAGGTCATTAAAAGAAAACCCTACTTATTCACTTTCTCATTGTTGCTAAAATGTGTATCCCACTGTTGTGAAAGCAGACACATCCTTATACAGTCTCCTTGTGGCTTAGTAAGGTTAATAAGATCAAGGATACTGTAACACTGTAGCAAAGATACATCCTTATGGATCTCAACTGCGGGGGCAAGCGAGATGTGTTTTATGGCTCACCAGTGGTCAGTAATCTATATATTATAGTGAGGACGGTGGTTCAGTTTCAGTTCTACAGTCGTACGTTCAATTAAGAGGGAAGGCGTTTGTAGGAATTGTTTACCATCATGCACTGTGAATAAATAACAGAGGTCTTACTTTGATTCAGTTCTGGTGTATTTACTTCACACACACATAAACATAACTGGTAAGGAAAAATGAAAGGATAATACTATGCGCTATATTCAGGAGGGAGCAGCCTTACCTTCAGGCCTATTCCCACTTACGTCAAGGTTACCCCTCTCATAACATAAGAGAGGTATAAAGAATGTAGAAATTGATTTTCCCAAGCAGATGGGATTTATAGTTTCGAATAGTCCTTCTGTTATTCCCTTATTCATATGGGTGGATTGTCTGCTAATCTATGAACACACAATAGTATGTAGGTATGCTATGGATCTGTATATAGACAAGTTGATGCAATTAGTAGATAATATGAGGTTCACACAAACTGACTCTTATGCTACGGCGTTGGAAGTGACTCATGGTAATTATAATGCCATAGATCTGGGTCTCAATTTTATACCACATGTGACAGATTGAATCAATACCTCTATGCATCCGTATGCAGACAATGTTACGCAATCAAGCTGAGATATGTAGTTCCACACTGTCTGAATGCATGGAATTTATGGTGCATTCACCCAGGAGATAATTTGTTTATACAATATGTGAAGGATGAAAATAAGTACATCTATGGCTCTATATAGAGACAAGTTCACTCAATTTATAGATGAGATCCGTAGTTCACACATGAGGTATATCACAAGTTAATATAGTATGTAACTGATAGCAGCAGTAGTACCCTTAAACAGGA